>NC_080171.1:85392701-85660201 GCF_950295315.1 Erinaceus europaeus | reverse complement strand
CAGTTGGTAGGCCATTTGCTTTATCATACATAAGACCCAGATTCAATCCTTAGGGCTGGAGGGGTGGGGGTGGTATGATTGAAAAACAAAACAAAACACAGAGCAGAGTAGGTAACATAATGGTTATAATGGTTATGCAAAGAGACTTTCATGCCTGAGGCTCCAAAGTCCCTGGTTCAATTCCCCCACATCACCATAAGCAGAAATTGAGCAGTGCTCTGATAAAAATAAATAATAAAAGATATTAACTCCATCATAGACACAAGACTGTACAAGATACTTGACACAAGATCACTGAAAATATAGAAACTGAGATTAGATTAGTATTCCCATAGGGGCTTCTGGCTAGAGCAGGCTATGGTTTCCTTTCAACCTCTGGAGCTTTGGGGTATGCAAAGACTTCTCTTCATGGTGTTAGTGCAGTGCTCCTGGAAAATTAAAGGGACCTCTCAGGAACTGGAAAATATCTGTTTACATGCTAATAAATGGTCAGAGAGACTGTTTTCTTGAGACTTTAGAATGAAAATTTTGTTGAACAAGTTCTATGACCAGCGTCTGTGTCAATCCCAGAATATGCAGTATCTCACTTCTTCTTCTAGAGTTTGCCAGTATCTCACTGATTGTCACACACACCCTGTAATGTAGCTGTCAGCAAGTAAGTCCAGAGTTCCAGGGAGGTTAACTGATGTGACAAGAATTACATCATTTCTAAGGACCCAGGGTACAGTTCTAACTCAAAACCTGATAACTCTATACCTTTTACTTTCATAGCGTGTCAGAAGACAATGCCCCCACTTCATAAATAAGAAGACTGAGGCAAAATAGACCCGTGCAAGGTCATGAAACTGGCATAAACAAGAGTGGAATATTCCCTGATTTTATTGCCACTACTTTCCTGACCTCTTGTTAACCTCATGCCCATCCCTCTTTCCTGACTTCTGGGTTGAGAGGGAGGGAAGCACAGGGAAGAAACCCTCACCTCTGCTCAGGAAGCAAGACCACTGCCAAGCAGGGCCAGCTCCTCCAGGCTATTTTACAGTATAAATACCAGCCTGGTTGTGGTTGACTAGTTTTTATGATCACAGATGACGTAGTTTCTTCACTCACTTACAAGCTATTCAACTCCACAGTTGAGCCTTTCCAAGGCTGAATAAATGGCTTGTGTTTCAAGGTTATGTCTATTAGCATCAGTAGCCTTTCCTTATCAATGAGGGAGTGAGTGGGAAATATCAAAATGATCTGGGACCTTTGGGGGATATACCAATCCCTATTCTCACTTAATGGAGATTCCACTGAGTAAGCCTTGTGAAAGAACCAACAATCTGTAATTTTCAAGTTTCCCAGAGTGACTTTTATGCATGCCATGATTAAGAATCATAGAACTCAATGAGTCCCCAGAAACTTAAACTAAAACACAGCAAGCTTATGAGTTTATATGGCAGTCTCATGGTCAAAAATTACAATTGTAGACATGTAGCTGAAAATGTACTCTTTCACTGGAGTTCAAGAGAATAGAGTGTAAGAAATATGGACAGGGAAGCTGGTCTTAGCTTTATATAAATGGTTGATTTTTTTTTTTACATTTTTATTGTGGGATAGTAGAATTCTTATACTAGAGTGGTATAATTTGAGAGTAAATTAAGTTGAGGTTCTATTCGTGAAATAACTACAGAAAGAACTAGTAAGGGATGGAGTGTTTCTGAAAACTGATTGGTCTTTGGAGTTAGAAAAACTAAGGATTAAGTTCCAGTTTCCCCTCATGGAAAATGTATAGACATGGAACTTGATTTTCTCATTAGAAAGATAGGACTTACTAGATTCACCTGCCTTACTGAGGCACTGTAGGGGGAAGAAGATCATAAATAAATAAGAAAGGTCCTAGCATATTCTGACATGCAATAGTTTCTCAATGAAGACTTGGATTCTGCCTTTTCTATAATTCTCACTTTTCTACCCGCTGAGCATCACTATGTTTCCAGGAATATTTTAAATTCAGAACTTCTCATCCCACCACATGGTTTATTATATAAGGCACTAATTTAAAAAATTAACAAGCACAACAACAAAAAAGAATTAAGCATGATTATTGGGCAACAGAAGTTTCTGTGATTGGCTGAGTGGAGACATGAATTGCAGATAAGATCTACACATGCTAATACTATGCTTCTTTTCTACACTCTCTTACAAAATCATTTCTCAACTTTCTTTATTTGGGGAGTAATGGTTTGCAGTAAAAAGTAAATATAGTTATTGGTACATGTGTAAAATTCTGTTTTCTGAAAACACTACCCACTCACACACACCACCCCCTATCTAGGTCTTTCACCACCATCATGCACCAGGACCTGAAAGCACACCTCCTCCCCCCTTTACTTTGGTGCAATACACCAAACACAGTCCAAATTCTGCTTTGTGTTTCCCCTTCTATTCTTATTTCTCATCTTCTGTCCATAAGTGAGATAATCCCATATTTATCCTTCTCTTTCTGGTTTATCTCACTTAATATGTTTCCTTCATGGAAAATTCATCATTTTTAATAGCTTAGTGGTATTCCATTGTGTGTATATATACCACAACTTTCTCAACTACGCATCTGTTGTTGGACACCAAGGTTGCTTCCATATTTTGACTATTGCCAATTGTGCTGCTAAGAACATAGGTATACACAGATCTTTTTGGATGGATATATTTGATTCCTTATATCTCCGGGAGATAAATTATAGGCGATTATAGTAGATATATTTCTAGCCTTGTGAGAGATCCCTAGACTGTTCAGTGACTTTTTTTTGTCACTTTTTTTTTAAGTCTCCAAGTGAAACTCTCAGGTGTAGATGAATCAAGGTTAGAGCTTGCTTACATCTGTAATTAGGCTAATGAAGTTTGGGCTTATTTAATCTATTTTAGTATCACTGAGATTTAACAGTTAAAAAACATGCTGTAGTCCTTGGCTTGGGGAACAGACAGCACGATAGTGTCAAGCAGTAGTAAGACAGACAAGGTAGCACTGAATTTCATAGTGTCTGTCACTTCACAGTGCGATTTCAAACTTCAACATTGCCATGTTGTGCCATGATTCAAATCCAGCCACTTCATTCTCATTGCATGAAACCAAATGATACCAACTTAATTGAAACCCCCTTGCCCAGTCTTCCTTTTTCAACCTCATAACTTTGTCCATCCTACTTCCATGTACATGCATACTCTTGTCATCCTTTTTTCTTTCCTTAACTTGAGCAGTTGCACTGGCTTTTTTATTTAGTTAGTTAGTTAGTTAGTTAGTTAGGCACCAGCTTTTGGACAGAGAGGATGTACAACCACACTGTTCCATACTGTCATGATGAAATTTAAGTTTTCTCATTAATAGTTTAATAATCATGACATGACAAAACATTATGAACTCTAAGCCAGCTAAAGTTCACTCCTCATATACTGAATCTTGAGCAGAGTGATGTTAGAAAAATTAGATAGGATTTGAGGTCTTCTTCCTACTAGTTCTTTCATTTTTTAAAATTCATTCATAAGTTGAAACCAGTGGATCAAACTTCCTCCAAATGTTACAACATTTCCATTTTGCCAAATTCTGTCACTATCACTTGAAATCTATGAACCCCGACAGAGTTATCCCACGGTATATGTTACAAGAATCTTATTTCTCCCATATACCTTCGTTAACTTCTCAGATACAGAATTTGTTTACTCACTAAACTATATTCCAATGGAAGTCCTACAAAATGACTGGTTCTGTAGTGGAGTTTAGTAACTGAATAAATTATCTCTTCTCTGAGATCCCAAATACTAAAGATAGTGCTATCTAAGTTTCCACCCTCTTCATTCCCCCACTACATGAGAGAAAACTCTGGAACTTGTAATGATCTCCCCCCAAAAACTCTAACTGTAGTGTTCCATCACTTCTGGACTGATAGTGTACAGAATGGTACTTGATCTGGACCTGATGCTAAATAAATGTGTCTTGATCAGAACTGACTAATTTCTGAGGACTCCCAACAAAACAGTCTCAGCCTTAAATCCAAAGCTGTTTTGGGGATGTTTCCAGACAGTGTTGTATTTGGGAAAGTAAAGAGGAAAAAGTGACTGGGGAAAAATTTCAATGGATGTGTGCTTTGATTCAGTGAAACATGTGTTTGTTTCTGGCATATGTATATATAAAATTCTCATCCTAATAGTACTTATGATACACAGGGATTTGGTAGTTGAATGGAAAGACTTTTTTTTTCCTAGAGGGTAATATCTTCATGAAAGAAATTCCCATCCCCTACCCTTGATTTCCATACCCTCTTCTCTTTCATAAAAAGTCTTAATAGATCCTCAGTGAAATTTTAAGAGATGTACACAGAAAGAAAAAAGAGAGAGAAGTTATTTTTACATTGGACAGAGAACAGAAGAATGTTTTCTTTCTCACTCTAACCCTTTAATGACAAGCCACTCCTAGGTGGGAGAAATGGACTGTGTGAGAAAAGAAACTAGATCAGGAGAGGGGAAGGGTAGAAGAAAATGAAAATATGGTAGTCCAGGTCTTTAGATGTTTTCTTCTTGTAGATATAAATTATAGATGATAACTTGGCCCACACATCTGGGAAATAATCATTAGCATAGCTTACATCTAGAGAGTTCTTTACAGGCTATAAGATCCTTTCATAGAGGTCTAATTGGATCAATATACCAAGTAGGCAGAAGAGATATCACCAACCTCACTTGACCAATGAAGCTTTTGTAGCTGCCACATGCCTTTGCTTACATTATGATAACAATACCAATGGTGATGATAATGATAATGGAAATCAAACATTTAGAAATCCCTTGCTATTATGTATATCTTTTATATTTAGAGTTTTAGTCATTGAATCTACCTGATATTTCTATATAACAAGGGTATCAATGTACATGGAAGTAGGATGGACAAAGTCATGAGGTTGGATACATTTTTTATCTTCACTTTACAAAAACCTAGTTACTCAAATGTCAAGAAATTTGCCCAAAGCACCTAGAAATGAGTGGCAGAGTTAGAATTCAGTCATAGACACTTTCTTTTCAAAATCATTGTTTACAATCATGTCTTTTCTGATTTGTGACTGGTTAGAGTTATGAATAGAAACAGGTCTACTTCCTAATTCAACTTCACTGCTGATACCATCATGTAAAAACAAGAGTGTCATTCTAGTAACAAAAATGCATGCACCCACCCAGAGGTACATTTGGTGAATACAACATACCAATAAGTGGGTTGAGTGATTTTAGCACTCTATTTCATTTTGGTTCAAGAAGTAGGGGCATGGTTTTTCTCCCATCTATTGCTCTTATCATAATTATTGACACATTGTAGGCACTTAATGAATATCTAATCAATGAATGAATTGTCCCTACCCTTGAATAGTCCACAGCCTCGAGGAGAAAAATCTTCTAAAAGGATACATGCTTAAGTTTATTACCTATTAAAATCATATACTATGTCTACTAGAGAGTTTTCACAGCTAAAGTTTGGTCTGGACATAGAGGAAGTGAGCATGATTGTGGGAGATTTTCTAGTACTGCCAGCATTATTGAGCATACCTGAAACTGATATGTATCACTGGTGAAATTCTATCAGTTTAGACTAGACAGATAAGCAGATACATATCTTGAAGAGATGGAAATTACAGGGTAGAGGACAGCAAATATTTTCTGTAGGAATCACATGCTTGGTCTACATTTTTGTGGCCAGCAGCATTTTCATTTAAGGGTCACATTGTGTGTGTGTGTGTGTGTGTGTGTGTGTGTGTGTGTGTGTGTGTGTTTTCCTTTTATTGCTTCCAGGGTTATCTCTGGGGATTGGTGTCTGCACATGAGTCCATGGCTCCAGGCATTTCTTTTTTCCTTTCTTCTTTTCCTTGAAAGAATAGAGAGACATTGAGGGTGAAGTGAGGGAGATAGAGAAGAATAGAGAAAGAAAAACACCTGGAGACCTTCTTCACAACTTGTGAAGCTTCCCCTTTGCAAATGGGCAATGGGGGTCTTGAATCCTGGTCCTTTCTCATTGTAATGTGTGTATTCAACTGTGTACTCCATATCCTGAGCCCTACCTAGTAAATATTTTAGAATGTGTGAATTATGCAAACTGTCACAACTACTCAAAACTACTCCAAAAATGTCAAAAGATTATTTCTAAATGAATAAACATAATTGTGTTCATATATCATTTTATTTATAAAAATAGGCAGTATTGGACCAATGGATTAAAAAAATAATAATAATTGATAGAGACAGCCAGAAATTGAGACGGAGGAGGATGAGAGAGAGAGACCGAGACCTACAACACTGCTTCACTACTTGCAAAGCTTTTCCCCTGCAAGTGTGGACTGGGAACTCAAACTTGGTTCCTTACACATTGTAATATGTGCACTCAACCAGGTGTAGTAGCACGTGGCCTCAACCTATGGACTTTTGTTTGTCAATCTCTATTGTAGGCTATTGGATAATATTGTATCAATAGATGCTGACAAAGTTTCATTACTTCATTCTCTTTTTTTCAACATTTAAATATTTATTTTTATTTTTTCATGTGAGAAACAGAGCTTCACATGAGAAACAAGTTAGCCAGAGCACCACTCTGGTACTTGCAACACCAGGGAATCGCATGTAAACAAATCCCATACTCTTAACAGTTGAGCTGTCTTCCCAGCCACTTTATTCAGTATGTACTGGATATTTATTCTATATGTATAGTGTAAGTTCTTCATTCCTGTTATTAACCGTCTGGAGGGACAGAAATACTCAATTATAGCAATCTGACATGTATGAAGGATGGAAACAGAAGGGCTGATGAGATCATAAAAGCTGTTCTCATCCAAATTTAGAAGTCTGAACAGACACCATGTTATTCCAAAGCATTAATATCTGAACTCTAGCCCAGATGTATAAGAGCAAATGAAATGAAAAAGTATTCCTGAGGCCAGGTGGTGACATTTCCAGTAGAGCACACATTACCAGGCAGAAGAACCCTGGTGATATGCGTGGGGTCTCTGGACCCCATGAACAAGGGGAAAGAAGCTTCACAAGTAGTGGAACAGTGCTACAGGTGATTTTTTCCCTATTTTTTCCTGTCTCTTCCTATCTCTTTCTATCTCTTACCTTCTATCAACAAACAAACAATAACAACAATCAAAAAAAAGTCACACATACACATGACTGCCTGGACCGGTGGAGTGGTTGTGCAGGCAACTAAGCCCTAGTGATAAATCTTTTGATAGAATAAGAAGGAGGAAGTGGAAAAGGATGAGGGGAAGGAGGAGGAGGAGGAGGAGGAAGAGGAGGAGGAGGAAGATGAGGAAGAAGAGGGGGAGGAGGAGGGGGAAGAGAAGAAGTAGAAGAAGAAGAAGAAGGAGAAGAAGAAGAAGAGGAAGAGGAGGAGGAGGAGGAGGAGGAGGAGGAGGAGGAGGAGGAGGAGAAGAAGAAGAAGAAGAAGAAGAAGAAGAAGAAGAAGAAGAAGAAGAAGAAGAAGAAGAAGAAAGAGTAGGAGGAGAAAGAGAAGAAGAAGGAGAAGAAGAAGAAAAAAGGAGAAGGAGGAGAAAGATAAGAAGGAGAAGAAGAAGATGAAGAAAGAAAGAGAGAGAAAGAAAAAAAGTGTTTTCAGTATATAGAGACACAATAGTTATAGAGGATTTGTAAGGCAAGACCACCCCAATATCTACCTGTATGTAGAACAAGAAAAGTGGTAGAAACTGAGACTGAATCAGCCTACAGGTCATCATATGTGGTCCTTTCATTTGGATTACAACAATTTATATTTAACTTTTGAAAAGTGCATTTACTGTGTGAGAGATAGATGGAATAGAAGAAAGCAAATAAATCAGGATATTACTCCACTACAGCACATGTGGTACTTAGTATTGAGCCCAGTTCTTCATGCATGCAAATATATCAACTGAATCATCTCCTGGCCACTGAAATTTATATTAATCGAATGAACATATGTTTCTTCCTAAGTGGTACTTAATTAAGGCTCTGTCTAATTTATGCAGATTTTTCACAAACAGACACACTAGACCTACTCTGAGGGAGGGGTACTGGCTGTGTAAGAAGTAGCTTCTATGTATTTTTGGGGAATGGAAATAGTAAAGAAATACTGTGCCATGACCAAGACAACTTTGGGGGATGTAGGAGTTGAAGATCTAGTTGAATTTGGATAATATTTTGAAGGATGTCCTTAGATGTTGTTAGACTGGGGTTGAGGTGGGGTGGCTAGAGACAGATTACCCAGATTCTAATTCAAATTTTACTCCTTGCTAGTTATATGACATTAGGAAAGTTATTTAAAATTTAAATAAGGGAACCTGGCAGTGGTTCATGCTGTTAGCTACAAGGCTCAAGAACCTTGATTCAAGCCCTCAGTCCTCACCCAGAGGGTGGGAGGAGGCCTCACAAGCCATGAAACTGTGCTGCAGGTGTCTCTGCAGCTTTCTCCTAGTCTCCTCTCGATTTTTATGTCTAGAGTAAATGCTATTAATGTTTATCTGGAACCAGAAAAGACCTAGAATTGCCAAAACAGTCTTGAGAAGAAAAAACAGAACTGGAGGCATCACACTCCCAGATCTCAAATTGTATTATAGGCCCACTGTAATCAAAACTGCTTGGTACTGGAACATGAATAGACACACTGACCAGTGGAATAAAATTGAAAGTCCAGAAGTAAGCCCCCACATCTATGGACATCTAATCTTTGACAAGGTTCCATGACTATTAAATGGGAAAAGGTGAGTCTCTTCAACAAATGGTGTTGGAAGATAAGGGTTGAAATAAGAATGAAATTGAACCACTAGATTTTACCAAACACAAAAGTAAATTCCAGGTGGATCAAGGACTTGGATATTAGACCAGAAACTATCAAATACTTAGAGGAAAATATTGGCAGAACACTTTTCCTAATAAATTTTAAAGACATCTTCAATTAAAAGAATCCAATTACAAAGAAGACTAAGGCAAAAATGAACCAGTGGCACTACATCAAATTGAAAAGATTCTGCACAGCAAAAGAAACTACTAACCAAACCAAGAGACCCTCACAGAATGGGAGAAGATCTTTACATGCCAAACATCAGACAAGAGTTTAATCACCAAAATATATGAAAAGCTTGCCAAACTCAAGAACAAGAAAACAGATGACCCCATCCAAAAATGGGGGCAGGACATGGACAGAATATTCATCACAGAAAATATCTGAAAGCCAAAAATCATATGAAAAAATGCTCCAAATCTTTGATTGTCAGAGAAATGCAAATAAAGACAACAATGAGATACTTTCACTCCTGTGAGAATGTCATACATCAGAAAAAGTAGCAGCAACCAATACTGGAGAGGTTGTGGGGTCAAAGGAGCCCTCCTGCACTGCATGTGGGAATGTAAATTGGTCTAACCTTTGTGGAGAGCAGTCTGGAGAACTCTCAGAAGGCTAGAAATGGATCTACCCTATGACCCTGCAATTCCTCTCCTTGGGATATATCCTAAGGAACCCAACACATCCATCCAAAAAGATCTATGTACACATATGCTCTTGGCAGCACAATATGTAATAGCCAAAACCTGGAAGCAACCCAGGTGTCCAACAACAGATGAATGGCTGAGCAAGTTGTATATATATATAAATACAATGGAATACTACTTAGCTATTAAAAATGGTGATCTCACTGTTTTCAGCCCATCTTGGATGGAGCTTGAAGAAATCATGTTAAGTGAAATAAGTCAGAAATGGAAGGATGAATATGGGATGATCTCACTCTCAGGCAAATGTTGAAAAACAAGATCAGAAGAGAAAACACTCAGCAGAACCTGGACTGGAGTTGGTGTATTGCTCCAAAGAAAAAGACTCTGGTGTGGGGGGCTGTGGGGGAGAGAATACAGGTACTAGAAAAGGATGACAGAGGACATAGTGAGGGTTGTATTGTTATATGGAAAACTAAGAAATGTTATGCATGTACAAACTATTGTATTTACTATTGAATGTAAAACATTAGTCCCCCAATAAAGGAAAAAAAAACTAAAAATCAATAATGATAGCAAAATATAATTAAGATGAAGCCTCAAATTCCTCACTTACAAATATGAGAATGCTGATAATTATCTCTATTTCAATTGGTAATTATTTTTTTTTCTATTTTTTCCTATTTTTTATTTTCCCTTTTGTTTCCCTTGTTATTTTTTATTGTTGTTATTGATGTCATTGTTGTTGGATAGGACAGAGAGAAATGGAGAGAGGAAGGGAAGACAGAGAGGGGGAGAAAAAGACACCTGCAGACCTGCTTCACTGCTTGTGAAGCGACTCCACTGCAGGTGGGGAGCTGGGGGCTCGAACCGGGATCCTTAGGCCGGTTCTTACACTTTGCACCACATACGCTTAACCCGCTGCACTATACCGCCTGACTCCCTTCAACTGGTAATTCTTATATTAAACAATTGATTGCATGCAGAAGAGTTAACTTTTTTCCAGGTCTATAATCAATGTAGGCTGCTATAGTAGTCATGAATAAATTTATATAAGTGAAATCTGAACAATAGGAATGAGATGTAGTTAAAGGAGGGTGCTTCACATTCAGGATAGAGATTTGTATATGGCTGAGATATTAAAAACAACTAGCATTCTGAGGATAATAAGGGGGATTTTGGTTAGTTGGGAGCATGAAATGAATGGTGGCAGGGACTGCAGGAAAAGACAAGTGTAATTGGTCTGGCAGAATCTATAGTGATAACTTTTAGGCAAGTTAAAATTATGGGCATCTTTATCTTTAAATAAGTATGCCTAGTTAAAAATCTCAGGCTCTGAATAAATCGAAATTTACAGGTGAATGGCATTGCAACTCCTGATGCATTTTACCTGTTAACATGAGTTACAAGAGAACTGTGGATGCCTGAAGTAAAAATACTTGTCAGAGAGCTTTGGGGAGATGCTTTCTTAAATAGCCATACAGAGAAAACATTGGAACAAATCAATAGAATGCCATTCCACCAGTGGAAGGGAAATCTCAGGTTTGGATTTTTAGGTCTTCGGTGGGACACTAGTTGTCTGGAAACTAAACTGCTTCTTTGAATTCATAGGAAGAGGTTTTGAAAGTTGTCCTTGGGAATTACATTTCTCTGACTTGTTTTAGGAGAGTGTATACTTATGTGTATATAAGTGTGCAGATGGAAAGATACAGTGTGTGTGTGTGTGTGTGTGTGTGTGTGTGTGTGTGTGTGTGTGTGTGTGTGTGTGTGTGTTTCAGGGCCTGAAGAAAATGAACAGCTGATAATTTCTCTTTCTACATTTGTTCTGTGTTCCCTTGGTGTATTATTAATCCTGAAAAGGAATGTATTCCATATGGTACAAGGACACCATAGAAGATGTTGCACCTTTTCCTTGCAAAACCTAACCAGGTCTATGATAAAATTCATAGTGAGGACCCCACCTCCTAATAGACAAACTTGTGAAAGGACAACATATGATCACTCTTACATTTGAAGAGGACGAAAAAATGAGAGAGGCAATATAGAGTCAGAGTCATGAAAACTGACAGACCTGAGGACTAAAAGGTGGCACACCTGTTAAGCTCATATACTCTGAAGTTTAAGGACCCACACAAGTATCTAGATTCGAGCCTGCATCCCCCACCGGCAGGGGGGATGCTTCACAAGAAGTGAAGCATGTCTGTAGGTGTCTCTCTTCCTCTCTCCTTCTCTATCTCTCCTTTCCCTCTCAATTTCTCTCTGTTCTAGCCAATAAAATAAGGGAAAACATGGCTGCCAGGAGCAGTGGTTATGTAGTGTTACAAGCCCCAGCAATTACCCTGGAGGAAAAACAAATCAAAAAAGTATCAGAGCTGAGAATTTCTCAACCACATGATCTTCTCTTTTCTAAAGTCCAAGTCAAGGGGGCTGGATGGTGGTGCATTACAAGCGCATGTAGTACTAAGCTCAAGGACCTGGATTTGAGGCCCCACTCCCCACCTGCAGAGGGGTCACTTCATGAGTGATAAAACAGGTCTGAAGGTGTCTCTCTCTCTCCCCATGTTTATCTCCCCACCCTCTCTCAATTTTTCTCTGTCCTATCCAATAAAAATTAGAAAGAAAAAAAAAAGGAAAAAATGGCTGCCATGAACAGTGGATTAGTAGTGCCAACACTGAGCCCAAAGACAACTTTGGAAGCATAAATAAGTAAATGAATAAATAAATAGTCAAATGTTTTCTCTTCTTAGAACCCCTTCCCCAAGGCATCACCTCAAGTAATAACTCCACCATTTACAACACTCACATCATATGGAAGGGTTTTGCTAATTCTTGAGTCCATTTTTAGAACAACTGAATCAAAAACTCTGAGGTGACATACAGAAAATTCAACACAATTATGGGGGCACTCTAGAGCTCAACAACTATGGTCTGGAAGAGAAGGTTGGAACACTGTGATGAGATACCATCATTTTTGAGAGGTTCTGCTGCCACTTGCTTCAGTAGAATCTAAGGACACCATGCACTATGGACAATTTCTTTACTCTGTTCAGAAATTAATCCTGGAAACTCTTTGGGTATTTATCTGTAGATTGAAACTCTTAGAAGAACTCATACTGGTATGCAGAGACGGCCTAATGGTTTGCATAGTGGTTATGCAAATAATTCTCCTGTCTGAGGGAGGCTCTGACCTCCCTGGTTCAATCACTAGTGCCACCATAAACCAGAGCTAGCTAGTGCTCTAAAAAGAAAAAGGAGAGACTCTTGTTGTCATCAATGTCTATCTCACACCTATACCCTGCACTCAATTCCCTTTTTCCATAAAAAACTGATTGCTATAGATAGGTTTTTTTTTCTTTTTTTCTTTTTTAGTGATTTGTATAATGGTGTTTGTTTGTTTTCCCCTAAATGTCCTGGAATACTTAGTTGTTTATGGCAAACACATGTTACAAATAAATCTGAATTATCCTGTTTCATGCCTTTCTGAAGACCTCATTATCAAATTAATCACTGATGGCATAATAGTACTTCCTAGGGCTCTTTTGACTCCAACAGCTCTTACTCTTGATTTCCCATCACCTCCAGGTCATTTCTCATCTGGACTATTGCACCAGTATTTCATTTGGTGGAAACTTATCCTGCTACTTCCTTGAAACCCTCACCCCAGAAAAAAGGATTCTACTTCAAAACTGAAAGTAGCTTCCTAAAAAAGGGGGTATATTTCTCACCTCTGGGATAATATCTGAATACTTTAGTATTATAGACAGTCCCATTAAATTCCCTGCTCAAATCCATTAGTTTTTTCATTGCACATTATGTTAGAGTTACTTTCTAAGTCAGGAGCCACATCTGCTTGACTAGAGGTCTGCTGCAAATACTTGAGCACTTTATTGAGTTTTTGCTTCCAGGGTTATTGCTGGGGCTCAAAACCACAGCTTCCCTTGGCCATTTTATTTTTCAATAGGAAAGAGAAAGAAAGACACCTGTACAACTACTTCACCCCTCATGAAGTGTCCTTGTTGCAAGTGTTAAATAGGGGCTTGAACCTGGTACTATGTGCTCTAAACCAGGTGGGATTCCTGCCCCAGGCGATGTATAACCAGTGACTGAGGGGAGTAACTGGATAAATTGGATAAATAATTCTGGCATCTTAGGTAAGGTAACTAGAAGGAGTGAACTGGTGTATTGGGGGGAGGAAATGAAGCCACATTTGCTCACAATAGTAGCATATTTGATAATATGCCTTGATTCGCCTACTTTTCCATCTTTGTTCCACACAGCCCTCCTCTTCTGGTAGTAACTGGGGTTATTATCCAGACAAACTACTTACATTTGAATCTTTTTCTTTAATATTTGTTTATTATTAAATAGAGACATAAATTGAGAGGGAAGAGGAAGATAGGAAAAGAGACAGGGAGACACCTGCAGCTTTGCTTCACCACTCCTGAAGCTTTCCTCCTGCAATTGGGGACCAGGGCCTTGAACCTGGATCCTTGCGCACTGTAATGTGAGTGTCACTGCCTGTTCCCTCTTGCATTTGACTCTTTGCCTCATGGTTTGCTTCTAAAAGAGCCTCAACTAAGGTACATTTTCACAAATTGCCAAGAAATGTGTTTTCCTAAACACTTTTAGCACACTTCTTTACTAATGTGATTCCTGGTTTGTTTTGTTTTTATTTCTAACTCAGACCCCATTGACAAGAATGGCTGCCATTCTCCCCAGACAATGCAGACTGAGTTCACCTTCTTGGTCTGTGGACATAGTGTTAGAAATATGAGATAAGTAGAGTCAGGTGTGTTAATGCCGGTCCCTATTCTGGGCACCATATTCCCGGCTGGGCTAGCTTCACAGGCCGTAGATAGACGACCAGGAACTCATGGCTGAGCTGGGAAGCAGTATCTAATTTATTAATCAGATACGTTGCCTTTTATGCATCTCTTCACTGGAAGTGGCAAGCGAAAGGAAATGACTAGGAGAGGGGGCGGAGCAAAAAAAAAAAGCACAAAAAGAACTCAGAAAGCTTCCATCTAACCAGTGGGGATTAAACCAATACCCTGCAGGCAGGGTGGGACCCAGGTAAAACAGTGATTATGTAAATAGACCATTTCATAAGTAATACAAGCGAACCTAATGTGATGATCAAAACAGAAGGTCTTATAAGCAGAATTTAGAAGCATACCAACATGTTAACAAACAAAAGTTTTATGTAGTGGTGGATAGAGGAATGAGAATCCCTGCCAGGGGAGCTTTAGAAGCCCTGGCCAGGGGGAGCTTAGGAGCCCACTGGCTGGTGGATCTTACATAGGTTTTGGTTCAGGGCTATTTTCAGCAGCATGGGAAGGTTTTGTGCACTTAGATTTATTGATGTGTTCAGGGATATTTCTGATTGCTCTCGGATGCATCCCTGCAGGCAAGAGCAAGATAAGACTTTCCTGTATGAGTGAGGGGTTCTATTTGCTCCCAGCACATCCCTTTTGGTATGTCTTGGTTCTTTCTGTGAGGGTAGGGGTCAGGCTTCAGCATATTTGCTTTAGTTATTTCCCAGAGTCAGCTTCCTCCATTTACAAAATTACATTCCAATGAGCTGCTCTCCTCTTTTTTAGACTGTAAGCTCCCCGAGGGCCATGTCTGTAACTATCTTAGACACCACATTTAGTAACATTTTTTTAACACATTACTTAAAGTAAGGAATGTTAACTCTTCCACATATAATTGAAGAGGTGAATATATTTAAAATATAGTAAGTGCATTTTGAAGTATAAAGTTGTACATACATGGAAGTAACTATTTGTAGTAGAAAACCAAACATTATCCAGAGGGATGGGTGATCATTTCTATAGCCTCTGGGAAGAAATCTGCTTGCCTTGATGAATAGTGAGGGGAAAAAAAAAGAGAAGCAGGTGGTGGTGGTACAGAGGAGATAGCATAATGGTTATGCAAATAACTTTTATGCCAAAGGCTCTGAGGATCCAGGTTCAATCCCTAGCAGAGCTGAGCATTCCTCTGGTTTCTCTCTGTATCTTTCAATATGTATCTCTCTCTCTCATTAATACAAAAAATAAATTAAAAAAAATAAAAGGATAAGTTGTACAGCTGAGCAGGTTGGGGTGTGCATAGTATAGCCTCAGAGAAATATAAAGAATTGTGTTCTTTCTTCGCTCTGGATCTCCTCTCTCTCTCTCTCTTCTGCGTCGCAGCCGACACATATTGCAGTGTACAAGGACCCATGTTCAAGGCCCAGGTCCTCACCTGCAGGGGGAAAGCTTCACAAGTGGTGAAGCAGGGCTGTAGGTGTCTCTCTGTCTCTCTCCCCCACTCCTCTCAATTTCTGGCTGTCTCTATCCAATAAATAAAAATAATAATAAAAAAGTAAAAAGAAATTTAAAAAAGAAACAACTTGTTATCTTCCTATATTGAGTATTTGTAAGCACACTCACTCACAACTTAACAGCTTGAGTCCTTTTCTAACACCCTGTAGCAGGACTCCTATACTCTCTTCACTGTCTCCCTCTTCTCCCCAGAGTCCTTTGTTTTGTTGCAATACACCAAAGCCAGCTCAAATTTTACTCTGCGTTTTCCCTTTCTGTCCTTGTTTCTTTTCATTTCCTTTCCTCTTTCTTTTCTTCTCTTCTTTTTCATCCATTTCCTCTTTTATTTTCTTGTCTTGTCTTCTTTTTCTTCTTCTCCTCCTCCCTCCTCCTCCTTCTTTAATTGCTATGGTTGTTTGGGGGATCAGTGCCTACATAATGAATTCAACATCCCTGAAGGCTCACCCTCCCTTCTTTCCTTCCTTCCTTCCTTCCTTCCTTCCTTCCTTCCTTCTTTCCTCCCTCCCTTCCTTCATTCCTTCTTTCATTCCTTCTTTCCTCCCTCCATTCCTTCCTTCCTTCTTTCCTCCCTCCCTTCCTTCCTTCCTTCCTTCCTTCCCTCCTTCCCTCCTTCCCTCCTCTCTCTTTCCCCCTTTTCTTTTCTTCTCTTTTCTCCCTCCTCCTCCTTCTTCTTTTGGATGTGACAGTGAGAAATTGAGAGGGTAGGAGGTGATAAAGAAAGAGAAAGAGAGATACCTACATACCTGCTTCATCACTCATGAAGGCTCCCTCATGCAGGTGGGGAACAGGGGCTCAATCCCAAGTTCCTGTGCATAGTAATATGTGTGTCCAAATGAGTGCATCACTACCCTTCCCCCTGTCCTTGTTTCTTAAATTCCACATATAAGTGAGATCGTCCCTCTCTTTTTGTCTTATCAAACTTGACAAGATTCTTTCAAATTCTATTCAAGACAAAGGCAAAGGAAATTACATCATCATTTCTAACAGCTGAGTGGTATTCCATTGCATATATCTACCATAACTTTCATAGCAACTCCTCTGTCATTGGGCATCTGGGTTTCTTCCAAATTTGGGCTATTACAGATTGTGCTGCTATGAACATAGGTGTACATAGATCATTTTGGGTGGCCCATTTCTATAGCTCTGATAAATTTCCAGACTATTTTCCATAATGGTTATACCAGTCTCCACTAGCAATAGACACAGAGAATAGTGAAATAGAATTGAAAGCCCAGAAATAAGTACTTACATTTATGGACAACTAATTTTTGACAAAGGGACTCAAAACATTACATGGAGAAAGGAGAATCCTTCAACAAGTATTATTGAGAAAATTGGATGATGATGAATCCTAGACTTTGACGTCTGCAAAAAACACCATATCATATCATACTTTCTGTGGGGAGGACCCAACAGTCAGCTAACCACAGGGTCAGTTAGTTAGTCTGCATTCTTATACTAACCTGTTCCCCAGGACTGTGAATAAGTGGCAAGTCCACAATCTAACAGAAACTCTGTTAATTTTCTTATCTATATAATTTAGTTGGTTAGATTCAATCAGTTGTATTTTTTCTGTCAGCTCTTTGAGACAAATCAGCTCATGACATCTTCATGTTTATCATTATTGTTCTCAATACCCAAATGAGGAATTGTAATGTTCTGAAGTGAAGTGACTCCTTCTCCACCATAATATTGCAAAGCAAATAGTAGGACTAGAACCCTAGGATCTTACTATTCCCTACAAATATTATTTTCTGTGTATTCAACCTCTATATTTTATGGATTTTTTTAATTTTGATTACTTTTTTTTTCCCCACTAGGGTTATCACTGAGACTTAGTCCCTGCAAGATGAATTCACCATTCCTGGTGGCCACTGGCCCCCTTTTCTTTCTTTTTATTTAATGAAGACAGGGAAAAAAATAAGGAAGAGGAAAAGAGAGGGAGAAAGAAAGACACTTGTAACACTGCTCCACTGGTCTTGAAACTTCCCCCTACTGAAGGTGGAAACCAGAGGTTGAAATATTATTTAGTATTTTATTTAATAAATATTTAATATAGTAATGTGTGAGCACCAATGCCCAGGCCTATGGAATAATTTTTAATTTTATGGAGGATAAGAGTGCTAATTATTGCTGCAAACAGAATTCTACTTTCAATTGCTTTAGAGAAAAAAAGTGTTAGTATTACTTTGTGAATTTTTTTCCAATTTACCTCTTAGGAAAGTTATATTTACATATAATATAGACATAAAAAAGTATGTCTACTTATAAGTGCTTGAAGAATTTTTATAAACTGAACAGACTTGTGCAAGCAGTACTAAAATCAATAAACAAGACATTTCTAGCGTCACAGAGGACTCCATCTCCTCATTTTTCTTCTTTTTTCATCATTTTATTGGGGGGGGTCTGTTGTATGCTTTACATTGGTTTGGTCTAGCTCTCCCCCTGCCAGGAAAATTGGTTTAGTCCTGCTAGTTTCACGGGCCCGCTTGTCCCCACCCCAAAGAACCCCGACAGAGTTCGAGACTTCTTGGCGCTGCCATATGAGAAGGATGCAGGAGAGTTCTGTTTGGTATTAGTTTGGGTTAGTTTATGAATCGTTGTTCGTGAATAAAGAAATACAGCTTCCTGGCCCAGCCATGTGTCTCTGGTCGTCTCTGTTACCCTCCCGTGAAGCCAGCCTGGATAAAACAACATATGGCGCCTACAACGTGGGACCAGATCTGCACATCTCTCAGATAAGTGAAGACAATTTGGCTACCTATGCACTATGGCCTTCTCTTCTGTTTGTGAAGAGATCTCCAAAGGCATCTGCCCTTTCTTCAACGAGACTGTTTCGCTGCTTCTGGAACATTTATCTCTGGACCATTCTGTGGTTTCCGCCCAATGCCAGCCTGCAGGAGCTCAACACCAACCCGCAGGAGCCCAACGCCAGCCCACAGGAGCTCAATGCCAGCCTGCAGGAGCCCAACGCCAGCCCGCAGGAGCCAGCTTTCTGCCACATGGAGCGGGACATTGGGCACTGGCTCCCTCCACGCTGCTTGGCCTCTGGAAACAGGGCAGCAGACATGGCAGGGCCGTGGGGCAGGGCCACGGCAGCCTATCCTGGCCACCACCCTGGGGCACCTCGGCCCATGCCTTCTGCACGGCTGGCCTACCCGCCCTCATGCTATAAAGTCTGGACAGATCCTGGACCCCCCCGGAGACCTTGGGCTCCCTGCCAAAACTGGGCCCCCTGGCCGAGATCTCCAGCTTGGGTCTGAAGGCAGATGAGCTAGAATACGTAGAGATTTGTGCAGATATCGCAACCTACAATTCCTAGAAGTGGAGTTGCCCAAGAGGCCACCACTGGACAACACACTCCCAGAACAGCTAAGACAGTATAGATCTAAATTCATGTTTAAAATGGCATGTCTTTGTAACAAAAGTTTCTCTCCTTGTATATTGAAGACCATGTGTATGTGTGTGTTTAAAGTTTGGTAACATTAACTTTAAGGTTAAGAATGTAACTTTAAGGCTAAATTCTTACCAGACAAAGTTAAATGAAAAAGGTTTTCAACGTAATTCCCATAAAGATAAAATTAACTTACATTTAAAGTCTGAGGTAAAAATTAGTTAACAATCAATATATTTTAACTAAGTTGGTCTAAACAAAACCTGTGCACACCTAGGGTGTGTCTCCATCTTAAATGGGTGTAACAAAAGGTTAAATAGACATTGTTGATATGTAAAACTCTCAAATTCCTTCTCAATTAGAAATGTTAGATTGCGCTATGGTTATGCTAATGACAAGTTTTGTTTCATAGTAAGTAAATTGCAGCTGTCAACTTCTCTACAAAAAAGCGGAATTCCGATGGCTGACATCCACCATCAAGACAACAAATGCTGACTGCAGCCAGCTGCCTTTGGGACTCTAGGCCATTCCCCGCCCCCATGCTAAAAAATGCCCGTTGAGGCAAGTACGCCCCCCAGAGGCAGGAAATTTTTTTTTTAAGCTGATAAAGTTTTGCCCACAGAGACAAAAAATGGCCCCCTCAGGCCTTCCCTTGGCAGCACACTGGTTCTTGTTACTCGCTTACATGTTTCTATATAGGTTTCTGTTCACCCCACACCCCTGATACTGTAGTCATTTAGTTAAAAAGAAAAGGGGGAATTGTTGTATGCTTTACATTGGTTTGGTCTAGCTCTCCCCCTGCCAGGAAAATTGGTTTAGTCCTGCTAGTTTCGCAGGCCCGCTTGTCCCCGCCCCAAAGAACCCCGACAGAGTTCGAGACTTCTTGGCACCGCCATGTGAGAAGGATGCAGGAGAGTTCTGTTTGGAATTAGTTTGGGTTAGTTTATGAATCATTGTTCATGAATAAAGAAATACAGCTTCCCAGCCCAGCCGTGTGTCTCTGGTCATCTCTGTTACCCGCCCGTGAAGCCAGCCTGGATAAAACAACAGGGGTCCACCAGTAAGCAACATTTCTCCACATCTTTAATCATTTTAGAAATATCTATTTCAGGTCTTTGTCCATTTAAAAAGTATGTTCTTTGTCTTTCTGTAATAACTTTATATATTCTTGAAAAGTGATTTGGAGTAAATCAAATATTAAATTTCTAATAAAGATAAATTAAAAAAATAAAAATTAAAAAAGTGATTTGGAAATAGTTTTGAAATTTTGATCCTATCTTTTGATGTACACATTAAAAGAAGTTTTCAAAAAATATCATTTAATCTTTTGCTGTTTATTCTTTTGGTGTCATATCTAAAAATTGACTATAAAACCTAACATGAAAATTTAACTATATTTTCTTTTTAGAGTTTTTAGAGTTTTTTGTTGTTGTTGTTGTTAATGACTTATTTCTAGTTACTTTATGTATATGGTCTGAGATGAATATCCAACATGATTTTTTTCATAAGACTATCCAGTTGTTCCACTATCATTATTATGCTTTTTTTTAATTCATAAAGTAGAAATCACATGTAGATATTTTCATAAGTTCACTTCTTTCACTTAATATCATCTTTTTTTTTCCAGTGTTATTGCTTGGGCTCGGTGCCTGCACCATGAATCCACTGCTCCTGGAGACCATTTTTTTTCATTTTTGTTGCCCTTGTTGTTGTTGTTATTGTTGCCATTGTTATTTGTTTGTTTGTTTTTTAATAAGACAGAGAAATGGAGCGAGGAAGGGAAGACAGAAAGGGAGAGAGAAAGATAGACACCTGCAGACTTTCTTCACCACCTGTGAAGCCACCCCCCTGCAGGTAGGGAGCTGGGAGCCTGAACCTAGAGTTTTACTCCAGTCCTTGTGCTTTGCTCCATGTGCACTTAGCCTGCTGTGCTACTGCCTGGCCCCCCACTTAATATCATCTTTGTATTACTCACACCTCCCTTTATTTTTTCTGCAGAGCCCAAGCCTTACACCTATGTTATTGCACCACTCTGTAACACTCAGATCAAAAGACAAAGACAAAAGAGAGAGAGAAAGATTGGGGCCACAGTACCAGAGTTTTACCTTGTACCATACCACTCCTTATATGATGCTGCACTTGTGAGAAGTGCCTTACTTGGTGAGCTATTTCTTTGGCCCCTTCAATTCATATTGTTGCATAAAGTTACAGATTGTTTTTATTGTTTAACATTTCATGATACTAATGTGCAGTACAAATGTGTCCACCGTATTGTTGATTGACATGTGGTTAGCTTCCAACTTAGAGTTGTTTTTAGCATAAATAGTGCAGCTATAAAATATTTTAGAGCCTAGAATTGTTTGCTAAATTTTACTAAAGCTTATATGTGAATCTTAGATATACTCTGAGAAGTTAACTTGCTAGATCTTAGAACATGTTTATATTGAGCATTAATGTTATAACATCTTTTATTAAGAGAAAAGTGACACAAAATTTATGACTTTATGCATAGTATTTTATCTACTTTTTACTGAATATGGGCAGTAAAAAATGAGAAACGTAAACAAGAAAAATTAAGTGGGAAGTCGGGTGGTAGCGCAGCGGGTTAAGCTCACATGGAGCAAAGTGCAAGGACCGGTGTTAAGATTCCAGTTTGAGCCTCTGGCTCCCCACCTGCAGGAGGGTCACTTCACAAGTGGTGAAGCAGGTCTGTAGGTGTCTATCTTTCTCTCTCCCTCTCTATCTTCCCCTCCTCTCTCCATTTCTCTCTGTTCTATCCAACAATGACTATATCAATAACAACAACAATAATAAGTAAAACAATAAAACAACAAGGGAAACAAAAGGGAATAAATAAGTAAATAAATAAATATTTAAAAAAAAGAAAGAAAGAAGTGAACTAGAAAAAAAGCTTTCCTTGGAAAATATGCTTTTATTTTTTTCTTTCTTTTTCTTTTTCTTTTTTTTTTTTTCTTCTTTTCTTTCTTGCCACAAACTGGGGCATTAAAATACATTGTTCCCAGTGGCCTTTGCTGATTTATTTATTTATTTTTACTTTCTATTTTATTTGATAAGACAGAAAGAAACTGAGAAGGGAGGCAAAGGCCAGAGAGCGAGAAAGAGAGACATCTGTATACCTGCTTCACCATTCCTGAAGCGTCTGCCCTGAAGAAGGCTAGTGAGGTTCAAACCCTGGTCCTTGTGCATGGTAACCTGTGAACTTAACCAGGTATGCCATTGCTCACCCACATTAATGTGCTTCTTTATTCCACTACACCTTTCCAAAGATTTCATAAAATATGTTCGCAGTCACTCTGTAATCTGGAATGTTCTAAATACTTCCATCCCTTAATTCAGGTAACTCTATCCCTAATTCCATAATTTTTCAGAGCATTATCACAGAATCACTAACTTTAAAAAATGAAACATCCCCCTGGATCCATACTCCCAGAGAGATAGAGAATGGGAAGGCTATCAGGGGAGGGGGTGGGATGTGGAGATCAGTTTATGGGAATTGTGCAGAATTGTACCCCTTTTATTCTATGGTTTTGTTAATGTCTCCTTTCTTAAATAAATAAATAAATAAAATAAAATAAAACATCCATTGAAATTTCCCTTTTATATAATTTACATTCATATCCTTTGTATTTCCATTTTGTACAGAATTCAATGCTTACTTAATATACTAACACACAAATCTGTATTTTTGTCAGCCAATTTAGTGAGCAGTATACTTAATTTACCCTATGGAATGCCTGTCCAAGCAAGTGAATAACTTTATTATGTTAGAGCACCCTGTTCCTGTTATTTATAAAAGCAAATAGATATATGAAGTCCGGCGGTAGAGCCGCGGGTTAAGTGCAGTTGGGTAAAGTGCGAGGACCGGTGTGAGGATCCTGGTTCGAGCCTCGGCTCCCCACCTGCAGTGGAGTCGCTTCACAGGTAGTGAAGCAGGTCAGCAGGTGTCTATCTTTCTCTACCCCTCTCTATCCCCCTCTCCTCTCTCCATTTCTCTCTGTCCTATCCAACAATGACGACAACAATAATAAAACAACAAAGACAACAAAAGGGAATAAATAAATATTTTTTAAAATTTTTTAAAAAGTAAATAGATATAAGAAAATTAGTAGGAGTCAGGCAGTAGTGCAGCGGGTTAATCACAGGCGGTGAAGCAGGTCAGCAGGTGTCTATCTTTCTGTCGTCCTCTCTGTCTTCCACTCCTCTTTTCATTTCTATCTTATCCAACAATGATGACATCAATAAAAACAATAATTACAACAATAAGAAAAGAAAATTAGTGTGCTATTAATGTTTATTATAACCATTCACTGTCTCTAATAATCATAGCAACATTTAATATAATCTGCCTTGTGCAATTCTAGAAACTTTTGACTATTTTGTTTAATTCTAACAACTTTATGAACTAGATATTTTCATTATTTCCATTTTTTAGATGGGAAAACTAAAAATTTAAAACATAACTTTCCAAAGGTCACATACTACCAAACAGTGGTAAGAAAAGAAGTGGGTTCCGGGGCCTAGGTGGTGGCACACCTGGTTGAGAGCACATTACAGTGCGCAAGGACCCAGGTAACAGCCCCCAGTCCTCACCTGCAGGGGGAAAGCTTTGAGAGCAGTGATGCTGTAGGTGTCTATCTCTCTTCCTTTCTATCACCCCTCCCCTCTCAATTTCTGATTCCAATAAATAAAGATGATTTTGAAAAATTTAAGAAAATAGTGAGTTCCAGTGGGCAGATGGCAAACAGTAAAAGATCAGTCTCAGTTTCAGGTTCATTTGAACTGTATATCTAAATGTTTAATTGCAAAGAAAATATTAATAATAGAGAATATACTGGAATTATTTTGTTGAAGATAGCATTCCGAAAAGCATTCCAGAATAATAGGAAGTGATACTACTTTTGATTTTCAGAAAACCATTCCCTAATAATCTGTAGCAATGCTTTTATATTTGTGCATGTTCAAATTGTAGTTGCTTACAAAATGATTTATGTTGAATGTTGGGCATATGTTGAATCCATCTTCATGATCTTATTTTACCTCTAAAAGTCTCTTCTATGTTAGTGAGTACATATGACGTCCTTTAGAAAATTCCACAAGAAACAAAAACCACACAACTACATAATGAAGCATACAAGCTATTATATATTTTCATAATATAGAACTTTAAAGTATAATAATCAACAGTGGCAAAATATTTCTGTCTTTGACATTATTATTATTATTATTATTATTATTATTATTTATTTATTTTTGTGAGATCCAACCTGTAATTGAGACCAGAGAAAACAGTATGGAAAAAACAATTCCATGAGAACAGGATAAAAAATAACATGAACAGCAAAATATGTCTGAGTATTTAAAACCGTATAGAAAAAAATAAATTAGATGAACAATTGTGTAAATATAAATTAAAAAAGATGACATTCTTAATAAATAAAGTTTACTATTTACATTTTTATATATTGCTGAAAGACTTAACTTAGGTGCATTAAAACACATAAACAGGAGAAAAAAAAACCCAAAATAGGAGCAGCAAATTTATGCATGTGAGGTACAGGAAAAAAGGATTGGAATGGGGTTTTTATTTTTGGTGTTTAGGCTGTTTTCTTTCTGTCTTTTTTTTTTTTTTTTGTAGGCCAGTAGAATGCTCATGAGAACAGATTTTAGGCATGTAAATGGAAAATCATTTTTGGTAGCTTCAGAAGGTGCTGAACAGATTTCAACATTTTAATAATTAGAAATACCCATAATAATTATAACAATAATAAAAAGGTATAATATGATACATAAATATGGAAGAGCAGTTTGTAATATGAATACATTTTCTCTAGACGAGATCACAGTTTTATTTTGTAAATATTACATTTACATTTAAGTATATATATATACACACACATATATGTACAGCTATATATACATGTGCATATATATGTAAATTTATATTTATATATAATATCTTTATATAGATAGATATCTGTGGACAGTTTATAGATTATAGAGACCCAAGACTCAATAATTGTTCGATAACTCTCCTCACTGACTGCTGGTGTAGAGTTTAAGATGCCTCAAGGTCTTTGTACTCAGAATGCCATATCTTCTTTTAATGGAACATTTGATTGTGGAATTTTAATTCTGAGAAGAGATTTTTAGGAACTCCCTTCCTCTGTACAGTTGAAAATGGTCCAGAAGCCTTACAGACAACAGTGAACCGGCTTTTACACCTTAGGAAGTCATTGGCTTTTAATCTAATTCTAGAATTGGTCAAAGCCAAAATGAAGGAGGAAGTGATTCAATTGACCTAAGAATAAAGTACTCCCAAATATAAGCCTCACTCTTAATTAGATTATAATCCAGGGCCTCTAGTTATATTCCTAGAACTGTCAAATTCTCTGTCTTTCTTAAATGCCCAATGAGCCTATGTGTTCTTGAAAATATGACCCCTGGACTTGGTGTTCAGCCATGGCTCTCCTGAATTGCCGCAGTCTATTTTAACATTTCAAGGCCTCACAATCCCCTTGCCTTCCCACTGTGAGGTAGGTAAATAATAGTATCCCCATTCACAGCTGGAGAAACTGAGGCAGAGAGGCAATTTGATGACTTGTTCAAGATCACTGAACAAATGACTGTGTGGGGTCAAGAATTCAAGGTCGTTATTCTATGGACACAAATTCCTCCCTCTGTTACTAAACATTCCTTTAAAAACAATTAGTAGGAATTTGGCAAAACTTGACTAAATGAACAGTAGACTCTTAATCATGTACTATTTTGTATTATGTTTTTTGTTTGTTCCTCATAAAAGCAAAAGAAAGAAAAAGAAGAAAAAAAAAAAAAAAAAAAAAAACCACGGGAATTACCTGTCTGGTCATATAGCAGCTTTTTAAGAAAGTGGACTGTGCAGTGTGATTCTAAGTGCAGGTTTTATAAAGCCCAGTGCTCTAATGGTAAATACAAATATTTTATAATATGAAGAGCACAACACAATATGCCCCCTTAGTATTTGGTAAAACCAATTTCAAGCCCACCCCACTCCCTACTATCACCAACTGCTACCAAACAAATAGACAAAACGCTCCCCCAACAACCACTACATATCAAGGGGGAAGATGCCCTGTTTCTTGGATCTACTACAATGTACAGAAAATAACAGATAGCATTATAAAACCCTACTCTTTGTCTTCGAGGGAAATCTTTACAGTTGTGTCTACCTACTCTTTAGAATAAACAGTTTCCTTTAGGAAGCACAAAAATAGGTTTTTAAAAATTCTTATTTCAGTCATGCATTATAATTTCCTTTTAATTTCCTTGTCCTCTATTATATATCTTTACAACTTTGCCATCATCATGTTCTTATTTCCCCCACTTGAAGTACTTTCATAAAACAGGAAAAAAAAAAAACTTTAAAAACTGCTGACTTGAAATTATGATATCCTTTTTCTTTTCTTTCTTTCCTTTCCTTTTCTTTCTTTCTTAAACACAGGTAAGACCTATAATAGTTTGACAGTTACAACCAAGTTAATTCAGACTTGGAAGGGAGGTAGCTGAAATATGCCTAAAAGAATTATTTTCAACAAATATTATTTAAGCATTGGCCAAGATGGGAATTAAACCAAAAAAATCTGTCTAGGCAGTGACTCAGTATGCTGAAGCCAGCAACAGCAGCTGAGACCCTTTATCTTCAAAGACCTACTCTTTAGAACCACTGAGCTCTCTTATTCATAACACCTCAATTCAGCCACTAAAATGGACTTCCCAAGTACTCTCTTCCCTGAAGAGGTGATTGGCACACAATTGGGGGGGGGGGGTGCTAATGAAAGTCCTCTGGGTGGGCAGGCAGCATTGTAACTTGAAAGGGTCTCCCAAGGCAGAACTTGGAGAACTGTCCACCTCATCTGTACTTTCTTGCTGCCATCAGGCTAATACTTCTTCAGATCCAGAACCCCAGGTATTTTAGGGTCCCTGAGCTCCTGATAAGTAATAAAACTTCACAGCTCCCTCTTTGTGAGTATCCCATTCTCTTAAACAGATGATGATGAGAAGGATGAAACAATAAGCTTATTTCTAGAAATAAAATGAAATAGGGAATCAGTGCAGTGTATGAACAGAACTGACCATCCTTCTCTAAGATTTGAGATGGGCCTATTAATTACATCTTTCCATGGAGGCATGTGGCTGGCCAGTAATCAAGTACCCTCTCTTGCCTAATGTCCTTAGCAGATATGAATTGGTGAGTAAAAGATTTGAATGGTGGTAATGAGGAGATTGGATCTTTGCTCAGAAGAGCTCAACTCAATCTGTGAATCTAAAAATAGAGTTAGTCTCCAGAAAAAATTGCTTAGCTCAGGAGTATGGGAGCAGAAGATGGTGCATTGAATAAATAAATAATATAAAGATAAATTTCAGGGGTGCTAGCAAGGTGCTTCATAGATCTTGCAGCCTCACCTTTAGTAAAACAATTGTTGGGTCTTCTAGACTTTTCATATTATTTGTTGGTGTAATAAAATGGCTGGGAGGGATGACACACTTATCTGTCTTATTTTATATCTTCTAAGCTAATATCACATAGGCAGATAACTTAGCTAGGGCAAGAGGGGGTGCTTAAGAATTAATAGGAGTTCTAACATACTCTAAAGAGGTATAAATAGGATCAATTCTACCACTGCCATCATTATTTTGGTTAAGCTTTGTCCTGTTAATTATAGGGGGGAAAGTACCTCAAATGGAATATAGGTTTGTAAGTAGGAAACATAGAGGATTTGAGTCTAATCTTAATAATGGTAGTATGTCCCTTCTAGAACCCAGTTTAAGTTTCTAATATGGTGAAAGTCAAACAAACCAACTAAGCATTGCAGTTGTATTTGTGGGCACCTGCATGAAAAGCACCTGAATGTGTTTCTTAATATAACAGGTCACAGATGGCCAATAGATATCTTCTTCTCAAATGTTCTTAATCAGCAGGTAATTGCTATGGCGAGTGATAGAATAAGGAGATTTCTGAAGCTATTATGTATCTTTGTAGGAAAATGGGCTCTAACTGATGTACCTTCTGGAGATGCGGGAATGAGGAAGTTCAGTACATATGTCTGGTGCTTTCAATTCCTAAGCTAGATTTTGTTTTGCTGATTTTTTTTCACTCACCTTTAGATGATTTGACATGTACCAATCATTATTGGATACATCTGGTTTATATCCTCTGCCATCTTCTTTTTTTAGTTTCAGGTTTCAGAAAATATATAAAATCTACCTATTTGTTCCACCTCATTCTGTAGTAATCTCTTTCAGTGCTAATTTATAAGATAGGTAACAGGCTTAAAAGAGGCAAAGAAGACATAAGGATGATGGGGGCTTCTATGTATGTTTGACTAATTTCCTATTAACTTTTGGAGAATGAACATAGGAGGGAGAAGAAGTGAGGAAGAGAGAGAGAGAGAGAGAGAGAGAGAGAGAGAGAGGCATTGCCCCACTACAGACATAGAAGGGATTTTACTTGGAAGACTGAAAACATGATGGATATGTTGAGTTGTTGGAGACTGAGGCTGTAAACTCTTTGGCTTCTTCCCTGGTCTTCTAGACCACAGTCTAAAATGGTCATGTCCAAGGTGTTCCAGAATTACTGCTCTTTAGGGAAACAGTGAGGTCCTTAGGACCAAAGCCTACTCCAGCCTGGATGACTAGAAAGTTTGAATAAAGATAATAGCTCAAAAGTACCTACAATTCCAGTGGTCTCTGGATGGCTTCAACATTACAGAAATTTAACACTGTTTCACTCAATTATAAAATCTAACACTGGCTTGGACATTCTGGACTCTCAGATAATTTTCCATCATCTTAAGACCCTCAACTCTTCTCCAGGATGAGAAGTTACCCAAGGGGGACCTAACTTCTCACCGTGTGGGCCAATGAGGGTTTCAAAGGATACGGAGTAAGGAACTATGGAGAAATTGTGGGTCACGTTTAAGGCAGACTATATGGTTGTGTGGGTTCTTTCTAACCTATTTCTACCATCTTGGGGTATTCAATGTATAGGATAGAGCAGCAGGAAAAGTAGCAGCAAATGTGGTCCCAAGGCAAGATTTGAGGAATGGATTAAGTTCTGTAGGGATATTATGGCCTCAATCAGGGGGCTGGTATAATACCTTGACATTATAATCTTAAGCCATTTCCAGATTGACTTTAAACCCCAGAACTGATAAGAATACCCCATGGCAGCAGAATAATCGGGGAGCTTTACATGCCTTGGATTCTTTACCTCTTCCTAGTTCCCTAAAATGTAGCTCATCAGAAATTATTTCATTTCCAATCCCAAAGGAATACACAACTGTGCACGCCTTACATAGTCCACGCTACAGGGTGTGAGCTATCAGCATCTCAACAATTGATCTTAATCATTGTATAATTCTCTTATTCCCAAAGACATAGTTGGCTAAGAACTTGGAAGTGCAAGATTGTGTTTGTTCCAGTCTCTGCTCAGTCTCCAAAACTGCCCTCACATAGATCTGTTTGTACAGATGCATATGCATGCATATATACTAACCACAGATGCACACACTCCTAGGTACAGAACATATTTCTTGCTGTGGTCGTATGGTTAGATTTTAGGAGGCTCTGGGACTGCACAATGTATATGCAATCCATCTATGACTTTAGGATGGAATTCCATTCCATCATTCGACATGGTGAGGCTTGGTTCATGTGGCCCCACCATGAGTCCTTCCTGGGTGAAATTAAAGGCAGATTGGTTGGGTGCTAAGGATCCCTGGTGTGGAGAGGCCATTCCATTGAGCAGCTGACTGAAATCAATACCAAAGGGATGCGGGTCCTGGCACTGGGAATTCTTTGAAAACACCTTGTCCTTCCCTATCCATGGCTGTATCTCCGGAGATCTTTCCGGCTATGTTCTTGAGCCTGGGGGTCCCGACAAGCACAGTCAGTTTGTAGATCACAGGACATAGGGAAGGGGGTGACCTGCAGAAAGAAAGAAAGGTGAATCATGGTTGGGTCTGGAACAGTATATTTCAGAAGGGCAATTCAAGCAGGGGGATTATTGGACTTGGAAGCTGGCATCAGATTCAAATTTAAATCATTATTTTGCTTCTTGCTAAACTTGTGATAGAATTTATCAAGATCATCACGATGATTATTATAGCACCTTCCATATTGAGAAGACATTTGTAATAAATGTATTTATTTAGTGAGAAGACAATCAGACCAGAGCACTACTCCTCTTCAGCATATGTGGTACTAAGGATTTAACCTGAGCCTCACACATGCAAGTCCTGTGTTCTACTTGCTGGTCATTTTCCTGGTCACTAAAACACTTAAAAATATTGTTATCTTTATTTATTTACTGGATAGAAACAGCCAAAAATTGAGAGGAAGAGGGGAGATAGAGAAGGAGAGGGGCAGAGAGACACATACAGCCCTGTTTCACTACTTGTGAAGCTTCCCCCTGCAGGTGGGGACCAGGAGCTTGAACCTGAGTCCTTGAACATTGTAACATGTGCAGTCAACAAGGCGATCCACCATCTGGCCCAAAAACACTTTAGAAAAAAAAAAAACACTTTCCAAGAAGGCCTGCACTTGGGCAAGCTCAGATCATCTGCTAGCAGAAACTGAGATCCTAATGAGGAATATTTCAGATAGAGGTTTTGCTCAAAATGTATCTGAAGGATCTCTGAGTGCATTGTACCATTAGATAGAATGGATAATGTAAAACTTTAATAAGTCAACATGTCTGGATTGGGGGAAAAATTGAAAAAAAAAAATAACAAAAATAAAAAATATGTTGAACATTAAAAAAAATAATGAAGCCAGAGTTTCAGTTTCTAGTCCATCCCTTCACATGCTCTCTGACCTTGAGCTGGCTTTCCTTTCTAGACACTGGTAGAAAATGCTCAACAAAGTAACTGTTTTCCCTGTGAAGCAGATGATCTGACTTTCCAAAGAGCACAGTGTAGTCCCTGCTTGAGCCCCAGCCTAGGCAAAAGCAAGTGGATTTCACCTCATTGCATCATGACATTTGCATATAACTTTCCCTAGAGGGTCCCCCATCTGCGCAGATGGATTTAATGACCTCATTCGCCTCCTGCCTAGGCAGGGTATCCAAGTGCTACAGTCTCAAAGAGCATCTTTGTCTTTCTAGATTTCAGACTCATTCTCTATATCCAAACATTGCTTCTCTCTGCTTTATTATCTCTCTTCTCTCTCTCTCTCATACTCTCTCTCGTCCCCTCACTTTCCTTCTTCCTTTTCTCCTTCCCTAAAAAAACCTCTTTCTTGCTGCAATTCTGCAAAAACTTAAAATGAAAGAATGAATAGTAGATTTAAGTACAAATCCCAGTTCTTTCACCTACTTATGGTGTGAGCTTAAGCAGAGGACCAGATTTTTTAGTCTCTGTTAATTAGTTTAGTGGGAATAGTGAAGGCACATACTTTCTGAGGTTGTGGTGAAAGACAGGTGAAAGAACTCCCCCCACAAAAAAAAACATCCAGAACATGGTGATTGACAAATTTTCAGTGCTGGACTATATATGGGTTGTCAAAAAAGTTGAGACACATTTTTCTATGCAAAAAATATATGTCTCTTCTCTAAGTCAGAGAAATGTAGGTCTTTTACTATTATCATTATTATTCCTGTTTACTAAGGTGTAAATCACACAATGAATTTAGATCTTTTCAATTTAAATTCATGGGAGTTTGGTGCTGTGACTTCTCCATTGCACTGTCATAATGTTTCAATTAAATATATTTTTTGTTCAGGGAAATTTTGTTTTTCAACCTCCATGTCTTTGTGGGGACTGTGTGCTTCCAAATCAAGAATATCCTCCTGGGAAAGAAACCCAATCAGGGACTCTGTAGTGGCATACCCCACTGAGCACACATGTCAGCATGTGCAAGGACCTGGATTTGAGACCCTGGTCCCCACTTGCACTGGGAAAGTTTCATAAGTAGTAAAGTATTCCTCCAGGTGTGTGTGTCTTTCTTCCTCTCTCTATCCCCTCTCTCAATATCTTTCTGTCTCTATTAAAATCAATAAAATAAAATAAAATAAAATAAAATAAAATAAATGGCTACCAGAATCAGTAGATATATCATGTAGGCACTGAGCTCCAGTGATAAACACAGTGGAAATTCAAAGGAACAAACAAAATTAAAGAAAATGAAACACAATGAGGACACATAGTTTGAAAGGTTTCATCTCAAGAGGAAGGTCCATGTCTCTAGTACATGCTAGCAAATTCAGTTGTATTTACTGAGCCCTTTCTTGAGAGGAAGACAAGTGGGTTCAGGTTTGAGTTCCATACATGCATGGCTTAATGTTTGGCATGTCCTTGGAGCATGCACCCTACACCTCACAACTATAAGATGATGGCACCATTAAGAAGACCTCACAGGGATCCAGAAAGGAGTTAGCAAAAGAATATTGTCTTCAAACCAGCCTATGGGGGTCTCAAAGAATGTTCAGCTATCCTCCTCTTCCATCTTTTTGAATGGCTTATTCAGAATATGCCTGGGATCGCTTCTAGCCACCAGTTTCCTTTCTGATCAAACAACTACAACTGGGAAGAGGAAAATGGAAATGTTGCTTAATTCTCTGTGCTGACTTTCCCTGTTATGCCTAAATTGGAACTGGGAGAGACTCGGAAGACTGTTCACACAGGTTCACAATAGTGCACACCAGTTTACTCACATTAATATTTCTTTTTTTTTTTAATTTATATTTATTTTATTTATTTATTTATTTCCTTTTGTTGCCCTTGTTGTTTTATTGTTGTAGTTATTATTGTTGTTGTTGTTGTATAGGACAGAGAGAAATGGAGAGAGGAAGGGGAAGACAGAGAGGAAGAGAGAAAGATAGACACCTGCAGACCTGCTTCACCGCCTGTGAAGCGACTCCCCTGCAGGTGGGGAGCCGGGGTTCGAACCGGGATCCTTATGCCAGTCCTTGTGCTTTGCGCCACCTGCGCTTAGCCCGCTGCACTACAGCCCGACTCCCCACATTAATATTTCTAAAGGGCCTTCCTATGCTGAATAAGTTCCACATGCCAACTCTTTGACTCTGCACAACCTCCTGATGTCATTGTGATTAGTTGTTCATCCTGAAAGTAGTGAGTAGAAGCACCAGGATGTAGAAAACAAGACAGGGGGCTGGATGGTGGTACACCTGGTTGAGCGTGCATTTTACAGTGCACAGGGACCCTGCTTCAACCCCCCAGTCCCAACCTGCAGGGTAAACTTCATGAGCAGTGAAACAGTGCTACAGGTGTCTCTCTGTCTCTCCCTCTTTATCATCCCTTCCCTCTCAATTTCTGGCTATCTCTATCCAATAAATAAATAAAGATAATACCAAAAAATTAACAACAAAAAAGAAAACAAAGTACATTTGCTCTGATCAATTAATAGATGAGGAAAAATCCTGAGACCCACTCCAAACATAGCTTTTCAATAAGAGGGTAGGTATATGGACACCCTGACCAAAATGATTGGTATTTTGTCTTTTTAATAGCCAAACAATAGCCTTTTACCCCTCATGATATGTCCAGCACTGGCACCGAGTTAAATCAAGGTGCATCACACTCTCTCTTCTTAGCAACCTAAGTAAGACGGTTTTTTGGACTCAACTACTGTGTATCTTAGAGAAAACCAAGACGCACAAAGCAGAGTCATCTCTTTTGTCAGGTAGCATGGGATCTACATCCTGTTGCAACCACTCCTTAGTCCTGCCCTCTCTTTCCCCACAGGAGGCAAGTGGAATAGGAGTCAGTGTCCCCTTTTCACAGGGAAGGAAACTGGGACATGGAAAGAAGAGGCACGTCCTGATAAAGTCAGCTTTGAGTCTTACTTTTGAATTTCCAGAGTCTTCAAGCAGCCTCCCACCTTCTCTCACAGATAGCCTCCCAAGGAAATCTACCACCCACAGCACAAACACCATGGTGGCCAGTGTTTATACCTGGGATTCCCAGCACCATGTGGCAAAGCTATGCCATAAATGGCTTGGCCACCCACCCAGAGATTCTGTCAGCAAGCCCAGGTCAATGACTGTGAGCCAGGATTCTCTCCCTTTTTTTGCTCTAGGCTGGAGATGCTGCTGAGATACTGGGGCTTTTCCCTACTGCCCAAGCTGACACCTTCCTCCACATGTGTGAGCAGCTCAGGAACGCAACCCAGACAATTGCACCACAAGGGCCTGGCTACAGGTCTTGTCTGAGTTTGGAAGGTAGGAAGAGCCTGGATTCTGACTCAGACTTAACAGGGAAGAAAGAGACAGACAGTAAGCAGCAGGAGAAACAAGAAGCATCTTGAACTGAAGCTCAGAAAGGCTTGACTGCTCACCTGCTCATTGAGGGACACTGGCCCTCAGGGTCCTCAGAGTGTTGACAGGAAGATGTCAAGAGACCAAATAAACTATTATGTCATGTCAAGTGTGAGTCCTTTTCTGATGAGATCCTTGGAGTTAGGTGGCATGTACATGCCTAGTATAAGGCATGTTGAAATACGGATGAGAATAGGACAAAATGGAAAAAAAGAACATGAGCAAAAGGAAGGAAGGTATCTAGCCTAGATGAGAAGGAAACTTGAAATAATTTGGTTCCTTGACTTAGTGAACTTTATTCAGCAAGTTACTTCTCTATTTGCATGCCAATTTCTCTATGCTAATAACAATAAAAAAAATTAAATCCTCCCATTTCTTTTTACCTCTATTTCTCTTAACAATGAACTATGATGGTCTATAGTTTTCACTGTAGTGTCTGTTCACCTGTTCTGTTAGATTTACTCCAAGATATATTATCTCTTTTTGGTTCAAATGTGAATGAGATTGCTTCCTTGAACACCCTACTCTTTGAGTCATTGCTTGTGTACAAAATGCCCACAATCCTGACACTTAACTGAAAGTTTCTAATTAAGTTTTTATGTTGGAGTCTTTAAGGCTTTTGATGTATCATGTCATCTGCAAATAGAGATAGCTAATTTTTGTTTTCCTTTCCAGTTCAGAGTTAATATCCTTTTGCAACAAAGATCATGCTACCTTTAAGTATTCTGGGTAAAGTTAATAATTCATAAAAAAAAAGAACATTTTGGGACAATTCATGGTGGCCTTTGTACTCAACAGATGATAACTTCTTTTTTTAAATTAATATTTATTTATTTATTTATTCCCTTTTGTTGCCCTTGCTGTTTTATTGTTGTAGTTATTATGGTTGTTACTGATGTCATCGTTGTTGGACAGGACAGAGAGAAATGGTGAGAGGAGGGGAAGACAGAGAGGGCGAAAGACTGACACCTGCAGAACTGCTTCACCACCTGTGAAGTGAGTCCCCTGTAGGTGAGCAGCCGGGGGTCAAACCAGGATCCTTACACCAGTCCTTGTACTTTGCGCCACATATGCTTAACCCGCTGTGCTACTGCCTGACTCCCAGATGATAACTTCTACTGGAAGTAAAGGTGATGAGGCATGATGATGTTTGATAGTGGTTATGGTAAGAAATTTTGGTGATATCTGGCTTCTTCATAGACTCAAGCTAAAATGGGTGGCTAGTTTTTTCACTTACAAAAGCCAAGCCTATGCCTCAATTGGGAAAAAAAATCATAATAAGGAATCATAATAGTAAGGAGTGTTTAGACAAATCTTTGTAGCCCTCAGTAATCCCTCTCAGTAATCTTCAATGTTAAAAACATGGATTCTTTTTTTCAGGAAGCCTTTCAGGGTTCTCTAGGCCAGTTCAGTGTTTAAAATGACTTAATGCTCCCAGATGAAGTTCAAATACCTGGCTTTAGCTTATAAAATCCTGTTCATTCCTCTACGCTCATGCCTTACTCCTTCCCCTCTTGTACTGAAATATTTCCTTCAGGTTGGGTCTCTGTACAGACAAAGTCCTCAGTCCTCTTCCAGAAGTACTCTTCTATCTCACCTCTATCTCAGATGTTTCTCTTCTCCTTTCACCAAGGAACAGCTACTGTACTTTTAGTATTTTGTTTCTGGTGTTCTCTTTCAAAGTTTCAATGACCCTTCTTACTTTCTGCATCTTAATTGGCATATAATATACTTTAAGTGATTAGACAGTAGTCTGCAAGACATAGACAGAACTCAGCATGGCTGGAAGAATGTCCGCCTTACTCATGAACCAGCACCCATTGTATGTATCTCATAGCATCAGAACTTGGGGTATAGCAGTGAGCAAAATGGATGCATGCCTTTGCCCTCATGAATTTTCATTTCAGCAGCAAAAGGGAATAGGCATTGCCAGATAATAAATAATGAACACATTTTATAGTATATGCCAAAGAAATGCATGTTGTGAAAGGAAGAAAAATTTGGGAGCCAAAGCAAATGTGTGTGGAAGTGCCAGTGGTGATGTAAGGTGGGTGGTCAGGGTGGGGCTCATTCATTGAAAACATAATGTTTAGACAAGACTTGGAGGAGGTGAGAGAGTGAGTCATAATAATGAGTGGAGAAGGTTTCAAACCAAAGAAATAGTCAGTGACAAAGATAAAAAAAAAAGTGTCATAAAAAGTGTCATTTAGCCTAAAGAAGAGGTAGCAAGAAACCCAAAGTTTGGAATTACGTTGGAGAGTGATAGTGGATACCATCAGTGGGGTGTGTCTGGGAAGGGTGGATAGAACCCATAGAGTCTTGTAGATCATTGGAAGGACTTTTTTTCTTCTTCTTAGTAAAACTAAGACTCTTAGTAAAACTGAAGGGCATAGAAAGGCACTGCATTAGAGAGTATATAGCATCTTAATTGTTTTTGAAAGAACCATTCTGCTTGTTAATATTCCCAGTCTTGACACACACTATCCAACTCATGCTCCACTTGGTGAAGAAAATTGTGTGGTACATCTAGTGATGGAATATCTTCTCATACCCTAGAGAATCCTTAGACCAGTAGACTACATTTGGGTTTACCAGTTTTTTCTAAGAATTCATATTTTTCATTTAAATTTGACAAATAAGTGTGGAAACCATATTATATAATGTGCTGAGACATATTTCTGGGACTTATCTCTTTTATTTTCTAGACTAGTCTTCAAGTTGAAAATCATGTGCAGTCTTTAGATATTTATCAAATCCAAATATCAGGAGGTAAATTAGGCTTGCCCAACACTATAGAACTAAGTCATAGAACTGAGGCTAGAGTTCAGCCCCCCAGATATCTTCCAGAATCTGTCTCTAAGCAGCTACCTGAATCATAACATAACTAATATTCTAGATCACTACACCTCAGAAGACCTTAGCATACTGAATATGTCGAGCTTTTTCACCTTCTTTCCTTATGATCCCCAAATATGCATTGTTAGAGAGATTCCAACTATTAACATTTTTTTTTTTTTTGTCATGAGGGAAAACTACTGAAAGCAACTGTCCTGGAAATCTTTTCTCCATTCAAGACTCCTCAAAGCTCCAGCAGGAAAATAATAGACAGACATACTAGGAAGCTGAGAGTCTTGCCCCTTCCTGTCTGCCTTGCATTGCAGACAGGTGTCTGGGTGGGAAACTGGTCACCACTGTCAGACAGAGTTTCCTGCACTGTCTTGCTCTTGTCTGCCAACCAGGACCAGGTCACCCACAAGGCAGATGTGGGGAACAGCTGGTGTCTGTATAGACAAACAAGGGGAGGAAGGATGGAGAGAGCAGACAGACATCATTCTGGGCCAAGTGGCTGGGAGGCCCCAGGCCTGGGGACCAGGAAGAAATGTAGGTGGAGGGCTGGCAAGAAGGAAGGTTTGCAGAAGATACTGAGTGCTCAGCCATGGGCTTGGAAGTTCATAGCAGAACTCCAGTCCAGGCAGATCATGAAGTAAGAAGCCCCATAACCAGGAAAAGAATAAGACAACAAGCCTCCTGCAGCTACATGTTTGGGATAGGACTTTGGGGAAAGGAACTCTGCAGCTTGGGTTCACTTGGTTTGCATTTCAACTATTACCACTTACTGGTTGTATGACTTTATAGCCTCAGTTTCATGTCTATAAAATGAAGATGAACAGACAAAACCTACAGCAGGGCTAGTGTGCTGATGAAACAAAATGACACGTGGAAAAGCAATTAACACAGTGCCTGGCAAATAATAAGCTCTTGATAAATTATAGTTGCTATTATTAGATTGGAATTAGAAATCCTAAATCCTATATGCCATCCTGTCACCTCACATAAATGATTTCACCATTCAGAGCTTCAATTTTATACCTATGTGGGTTGTTCTGGAGAAGTCTATTTCAGAAAGTATACACAAAGATTTCTGACCAATGGTCAATCACGTAAGTGCTCAGTTAGTAGAATCTACTACTGTGAATTACATGTAATTTGCATGAAGCAAATATGCACTATCAATATGGTTATGATTGCCTATATGGATTCTTATAGATAATGACCTCCCATCATATAGGACTGAATTCAGGAGTATTGGTGAGGGCTGCATAGAGGTTAGAGAAGAGGAATGAAAGAAAAAATGCCAGTCTCTGGTCCCTCTCTTGACCTGAGAGATTTCCTTCTATGGAAGAAAACTGAAGACAGAAAGTAGGATTTCTGATCCACTTAGGGCTAACTCCTATCTGAGGCATCAGAGATGACTGGCGAGACTAGGAGTCTCAGCTGCTCCCCACCCTGTCTGTGATACTGGGTGGAAAAATCGCTTTGACTTTTACCCAGGGGAAGGGTATGATACCCAGATTCCTTATAGTCTATTCACCCAGACTTTGGGAAGTGGAAGAGTCATGCCCAGGTATGCTGAGAACAAGTCCCATTGCTACTTGAATCCCTGTCCTGAGACTCAGCCTTTTGTAGGACAAAGAACTGGACTTTTGAGATGGGAAGAACTGGGTTTGAATTTGGGCCTTGCAGCCACATGAGCTGAAGCTAGTCCTATATATATACTCTGAGCTTAGACTGGTTTTGGGCGGGGGCAACGGGGATAACAGTGACCTGTGAAGAGTGAATGAGACTGGAGAGTGGGAAACTGAGAGTTTCCACATAGTGTTCACAAAGGAGTGTATATTAATTTGTTTTCTCTACATAGTATTTCTATAAACCAGCCTGATGCTGAGATCAGAGGATAAGCACATTAAAAAAAAGAGTAGGAAGGTTGAAATTGAAATTTATCTTGAAGTTAAACTGGTAAGAAGTCTAACTTTGATTTGAAATGCATTTCTTCACAAATCACAATTTGAGGAATTTCAAATCTGCAAAAATCTACAAACATTTTTCAAGCAATTATTATTACCTATGGAAAAGCCATATGCACCACAAAAGTGGTCTTTGTCTCTCTATTTCACAAATAATTTTAACAGTTCTCTCCAGTCCTCCACCAACCGCCATTCACCTTCACCAAGAAAACTAGTCATCTTTCCGGTCTCAGTATAAATGTTCCTTACCCAGGAACACTTTCTGCAACCTTCATCCTGTTCTCCATAAAATTCCAGTCCCTTTATTTCATTTCTCCTTGTACAAAGATGAGTGTATGTGTAGTTGTCTAATTCACTGCTTAATGCTTACCTGCCCTAATAGGCTTTGGGTCTACAAAGCCAGGCGGTGTGTCTGGCTGGACATTGCTATGTACATACACTCTGGTTCAGTACTAGATCTACAAAGACTCACATATTTGTGAGTTCTTATTCACAAAGATTGAACGTTCTTACATTCAAGGAAACTTGGTCACCTGCATTCTGCATCCTTGCTTAGCAGAATGAGAAATGCTAAAGTGGAATTGGAAGAAGGTAGTTTTTCTTTCTTTTCTTTTTCTTTCTCCTTTTTTTCCTACCAGGGTTACTGCTGGGGGTTCAGTGTCTCTATCATTGCTGCCTACCACTTTTTTCTCTTTTGATAGAGGGTGAAGAAACTAGTGTCTTGGTGCATAATGAAATTACACTTATATGTCAATGACTATAAAGTGTTAACCTCAATAAAAAGACAAACAGAAAGGAAGAGATATATATAGATAGAGGGAGGGAGGAGTGAGGAGGGCAGATACCTGCAGCACTGTTCTACCACTTGTGAAACTTCCCTCTGCTGGTGAGGACTAGGGGCTTGAATCCATGTCTTCTCACATGGTGATGTGTGTGTGTTCTTTTTAAAAAAAAAATTTTTTTAATCCTTATTTGTTGGATAGATATAGTCAGAAATTGAGAGGGGAGGGGGTGATAGAGAGGGAGAGAGACAGAGAGACACCTGCAGCACAGCTTCACCACTTGTGAAGCTTTCCCCCTGCAGGTGGGGATCAGGGGCTCGAACCTGGGTCCTTGTGCACTATAACATGTGCACTCAACCAGGTGTGCCACCACCTGGCCCCTGATGTGTGTGTTCTACCACTACCTGGCTTCAAGAAGGGTATCTTTTAACACACATGGAAAAATGAAGATTGCATTTATAATGCCATTAGAATAGAAAAGAGGAGGTATGAACCATTTCTTATAATTCTAAAAATTGTAAAAACAAAAGACACTCTATAATTATCAAAATCTGGGCCACCAAAGTAGTTCACTTTGACAGTGTGCTTTCTTTGTCTATTGCATGACTTTGTTAGAATCTAACCTCCACTACACTGGAGGAAGCTTTGGTGCTGTAGTTTCTCTCTCTCTCTATCTCTCTATCTCTCTCTCCTTTCTTTCTCTCTCACTAAAAATGTCAGTTCAGAACAGTGATGTACTAGTGATAACAAAAGAAACAAACAAAAAGGTCAAAAGTCATAATTGACCTTGTTGAGAATGACTTTCCTCTCTTACTGGATTTACCTATAGCCCCTAAAAACACAGATTCTCTATGGGATGTCACATGCCAGCCTCCAGTGATAGGCAGTATTTCCTGGATTTATCTTTGCATCTTTCCCCAATGCTTCATATTTTAGCATTGCCTCTTTACTCCTCTGCATAGACTTCTGCAACCCCTTTTATAGAAGCCTGTCTTTCCTTTTTTTTTTTTTTTTTTTTTTTCATCTTGTTCTTCTTCAGAATACAGTTTCACCATTCTTGGCTGACTTTTGTAGACAGAGACTAAAATTCAGAGAGGGGGTAGGGTAGATAGCATAGTGGTTATGCAAAAAGACTCTCATGCCTGAGGCTCCAAGGATCCAGGTTCAATTTCTTCTACTACCATATGCCAGAGCTGAGTACTGAGTAGTGCTTTGGCAAAATAAACAAATAAATGAAATGAAATTCAAAGATAAAGATGGAAAGACACCACAACACTAAACACTAAACCCTGTACAGTGGGGGCCAGGTTTGAATCTGGGTCATGCTCTGCCCTTTCCTTTTTAATATACGTAGTCATCATGTATTTGTCTGTTCCCACATCTAACTAAGCTTTGAGGGTATGGGATCACACTTGCAAAGACAACTCACAGATGTTTCTACAACCAAGTAAGGGTCCAGCACATGCCATATACCTCAACGACTATCTAGAAGAATGAAAAAAAGAAAAGGAAAAGCATCTGAGTCAATAAAACCTGTAAGCAAGGGTTAGCACAAAATGAGGACAATTGGTTGTATAAGATGAGGGATGGGGAGTCGGGCGGTAGCGCAGTAGGTTAAGCACACATGGAGTGAAGCTCAAGGACCGGCGTGAGGATCCAAGTTCAAGTACCTGGCTCCCCACCTGCAGGGAAGTCACTTCATAGGCGATGAAGCAGGTCTGCAGGTGTTTGTCTTTATCTCCCCCTCTCTGTCTTCCCCTCCTCTCTACATTTCTCTCTGTCCTATCCAACAACAACGACATCAGTAACAACAACAATAAAATAACAACAAGGGCAACAAAAGGTAATAAATAAATAAAATTAAAAAAAAAAAGATGAGGGATGACCCTAGCCAAGTCAGTTGGAGAGGTCCATAGGAGAAGGTGGTTGCCAAGTGGAGCAATGGCCTACCTTTTTGGTCTTCACTGTAGAGGTACAGCAATCCCCACCATCATAGTTGCAAAAGGCTCGGTTGTTGATGGCGTCACAGTAATTGTCTCCCATGAAGGGCTATAAAGGGACAAAAAAAGCAGAAAGAAAAGATCTTGTTAGCACACTGAAGTAAGTGGGCCTGGCTCCTCTCAATGCTTAGTTGTCTCTGTCCTCTCACTAATCTGAACAGTCAACTTATCTGATTTTACATTCCAACATTTCATTAAACTTTTTCTCATTTCAACCATTCATAAAGATTCTGATACACTCAAGTTTTCCTCAACCACAGTATGGTTTCACTGAGAGAAAAATCTTGTATGACAGGTTTTTTCAGTCAGTAGTTAAGTCCACTTACAGCTTCCTGAATTAAGGGTCTTAGTTCATTTTAATCAATTTTATTTTATTAACATACTGGGGCTCAGTGCCTAAACAACAAGCCACTCCTCCTGAAACCCAATTATTATTCTTATTTTTGATAGGACAGAGAGAACTGAGAGGAGGGGGATATAAAGAGGGAGAAGCAATTGTAGCACTGCTTCACTATTTCTAAAGCTTCTCCCTGCAAGTGGGGGTTGAGGGTAGGGAAGCTTTAATGTGGTTCCTTAAGCATGGTAACCTGTGTGTTTAACTGGGTACACGAATGCCCAGTAGGGGGTTCTCATTTTATATGAATAAATAATAAGAAATTTAGAGTCCTTATTCTATTATTTCTCCCTGAATTAGGTAATTGAAAACAGACGGGAATATTTTCAGCTTTATCACTAGTTACTCTCCTCAAAGTGCTCTTTCCTGCAGCTGTGCTGTGCATTCATCCAAACATTTTGGAAACCATCTATCCATCCCTTCCTCTATTATTTATTTATTTATTATTTATTTGTCTCTAGGGTTATTGCTGGGGCTTGGTGCCTACACTACAAATTCACTGCTCCTGGTGGCCATCTTTTTTCCATTGTTGTTGTTGTTGCTGTTGTTACTAGATAGGACAGAGAGAAATTGAGACAAGAAGGGAAGACAGAGAGGGGAAGAAAAACATAGACAACTGAAGACCTGCTTCACTGCTTTGTGAAACAACCACCCTGCAGGTATCAAGTTAGGGGCTTGAACTGGAATCCTTGGGTGGGTCCTTGTACATTACACTTAACCCAGGCCTGGTTTCCCCCCATCGCTCTTCTATTCACCACTATGTATTAAATACCTACTATGAGCTGATAATGAAATTATTATTATAGTGAGTCTATATACATAGAGCTCCCATTCCTATAGAACTTACACTCCAATGAGGCAGTGGACTTAAGTCAAATAACTGCATATCTAATTGACCAGTTTCAACTATGGTAAGAACTACAGAAGAAAGTAAGCAGGTGAGGTGGGAGGGGGGATGACCTAATTCAAGAGCTCCAATAAACTATACTGAGGAAATATTTTAAACTCACATCATAAGATGAGTGAAAGTTAATTAGATGGAAGTGTGGAATGGAGAATGTCTGGAAAGAAGGAAGAACATGTAAAAAAAATACTAGTTCTTAGATATCATTTCTATCATATTTCTTTTGCTGATACTTCTAATAATGTGATTAGGCAAATAATTTATCCTTCAAATATCACTCCTCCAAAATATTTCCCCTAACATCCCCCCAATTCTCTTTGTGTCTACTATTTCCTATACTTGCTTTAGTCATAGCTCTTGGTACATCATTTTAGAATTCTTTTTAGGGAGCCAGGAGATGGCTCAACTGGGAAAGAATACACTTTGCTAGGTATGAGGCTTGAACCCTGGCCACCATAGAGTAGTGTCATGCACAGGGAAAGCTTAAAGCGCAGTGAAACAGTACTATGGTACCTCTTTTCCTTCTCCCTGTATTGCTCTCTTTCTGACTTTTAACCTCTATCTGAAAATCAATCAATCAACCAACCAATAATGAGCAATGAATATGTACCATCCATGTTTATATCATAATTTTCTACCAATATGTCTGACAATCTGAATAAAATTTTATCAGATATGCTTCTTAATTGTTTATTTAGCCAAACAACAGCTGACTATATGTCTGACTGCATAAAGGACAATAAGATAACGCCAGCAAATCTAGGAGAGAACAGATGGATTTTTACTTGATGAAGACCACTGCTGAATGCTTAGAAGAGATACAAATGCTGAATTCAAGGGAGAGTTTGCAAACTAGATTGTCCAGAGTGTAGCCCAGATTGAAAAAAGAATCCTGATTCTATTGCTTTCTGGCCCCAGTTGTGTCCAAAGTGATCATACCCTCATTTGTTTACCGAAGCTTTGCTGAATGCTATTACATGTCTCTTCTATGCATACTTTTCCAGCTCAGATAAAAAGAACCATCATCTTTAAGTGGAGGAATGAAAGAGACGGGGGGGGGGGGCACTTGCAAGGGCAAAAATTATAAATATCATTGACAGGTCTCAGAGCCTCACAGGTGAGGGTCTCTCAGGTCTGGTGCTGAGTCAAAAGAAGGATCAAATTCTGCCATCACACCAGTTGCCCAGACTGCCAGCTCAGCAGAATGAAAGCCCAGGTAACCTAAGCTTTCTTTTTCTGAAATGCTGGACAGATCCAGAGAGAAGAAAAGAAGCAACAATCATGGAGTTCTTGGCTAAATCTTGGGATAGTATCAAGTGCCCTGAGAAAATGTCATGGGAGATATCTAACCAATACAAAGACATAAATTAGGGACTCGGGAACAATTTTTTGACACAGGTCAAGTGATGGTTCATGGGTAGGAGTTGACTGAGTGGCTTGGGAATCAGAAGACCTGAATTCATGTTTTGGATCTACGGATACTATGCTGTGCAACCTTACACTCTGTGATCACCTTACTGGTCCTTGCTTTCTGACAGTGATCTAACCTTAAAGTGAGTGAATAAGGCTGTCACACTAAGAGCTTTTCAAGCTTTGAAATTTCATCCAATTTTAGACTTGGTCTCCAGGTCTCAGTTTTCCTATATTTAAACTAACAGGATAGGTTTTGATCATCTCAAAGAACAATTCTGATGAGAGTTTCAAGTGCAAAGTTTCCTATAGTATAGTCTAGTTCTTTTCACATGTATTTTCATCAAGAGACTCTGGGGGAAAGTTGGGGGTGGGGGTACAGATGTGGAAAACTATCCAGATGGAATTTGAGTCTTCCACTACTATCTAAAAACAAAGGGCAGAGAGGTGCACACAAATATGTCTAGTTTCTATGGACAATACTCCTTTGGGGATAGACATGACACCCAAATGCCTTGCTCTTGCTCCTCCCCAATCATGATACTAATTGACAAAGTAGTCTCTGTGATGCCAAATTCTGAGGTTGGTTTAATTGTGAAGTCATAGGATGAAGGGGCAAAAATGATCTTCTTAAAAAAAAAAAAAAAGAAAAAAAAGATCTTCCTTTGTAAGCTCAATAGTTGGGTCTAAGGCATTTGTTTTATTTCTGAGATTGAAGTTGGAGTGGATGACAAAGGTGTTTAGAAAAAGAACAAAAAATGACCTAAGGAAAAAAAATGACCTAAGAGTAATGTCACCAGTTAAGTAAAAAGTTAAAAACAATGGCTGTAAAGGTTATGCATGATTATGTTGGTAAAATTCTAGGCGTACGATAGATGCTGGGTCAAAATGGTCTCCTTCCCATCCTCCTTAACTGATGAAATATGATATTGAACATAGGCTTTGAAGCTAGAAAAATCTTGTCTTAGAACTCTGATTCTATTACCCATTAAATTTATTTTTAACATATTTGTTGTTGCCCCTGTGCCATAGTTTCATGAATTATGAAACAGAATTAGTGATCTCTACTCAACAAATCTGTTAAAAGAATACTTGCACCTATTTATTGCACAGCAAACAGTATCAGTGATTAACAAAAAAAAATGAACAATTATAAGGTAAGACCATTTTGTGGGACTCACCTCACAGCCCTTTACACAGTGGATGAGAGAAGGATGAGGATACCACTTGAGACCAGCCGTACAAACAACGCTCTGTGGAGAGAAAAAACAAGAAAGATCATAAGGGTTAGTAGCTGAGAGACAGCCATCTCTTTGTTGGCACCACATTCAACACTCCACATCTTGGATCTTCCAACTTCTGACCCTACCCTTGCATTTTGCATGGACTATTTGCCTGTGTACTTGTATTAACAAGTCCCAAGAATAGGAAAGCTATCAGGGGAGGGGATTAGGATATGGAGTTCTGGTGGTGGGAATTGTGTGGAGTTGTATCCCTCTTATCCTATAGTTTTGTCAGTTTCCTTTTTATAAATAAAACAAACCAAAAAAAATCAAGAACTTGCTGTTCTCTGTAAGTGCCATGATGTTCAATTTCCATGGTAAAAATAAGGACTCTAGATAAGAAGAAGTGGAGGATAGAGATATGATCAGAAATGTCCTTCAGAAAAGCCTTGGCTGATACCTGATCTGCAGATAAGGTGGAAAGACTGTGACAGGAGAGATAGAGAGAGATAGAGATAAAGATAAGCTGTATGACATTGGAAGATGAGAAAATGGAGTAGGCCATGCTTCCAAAACATGCACTAGGGACTAGTCTTACCAGATCACTTGAGATCACTAATGAATTTGAGTGCCTGACAGGAGATTCTAGGATTCTACAGTTTAAAAATAAGTCTCCCAAATGATTCTGACACAGACTAAAATATGGGAGAAGTGGTCTAGAATATGAACTAATTTTAGTTTACAACACTGGAGACACAAAAAAACCTTCCTTCCTCCACCTGCCATCAGATTATATGAGCCTGTGTACTTGCTGTTCTCCTTCACTGAAATGCCCTTTCTCATCTGTCATCAGATAAATCATTTGCTGTCTTTTAATTTTCCTCAAGACATCATCCTCTGTGGTGCTTTTCCCAGTTTTGAGAAAAAACTTTATATATATATATATATATATATATATATATATATGATTTATTCATAGTTTTCTGTAATAGCAATAGTAATTTTTATAATAAGCACTGTAATATACTGAGAGCACATGTGGTATTAAGTACATTCCACATCATCTTGTTTATTTATTTTTTATCTTCATGCAGCAAGGTGAGGTGGGCATTAATCTCACATCCTAAGAATAAAGTCCCCAAAGCTGCATAGTTGTTAAGTGGAAAATCAGGTAATTCCTATGCAAATTATTTAAGACAACACATAACATATAACCCAACATATGATAAAAAAACAAAGACAAGGAGCCAGGCGGTAGCACAGCAGGTTAAACGCAGGTGGCAAAGCGCAAGGACCAGCGTAAGGATCCCGGTTCCAGCCCCTGGCTCTCCACTTGCAGGGGTGTCGCTTCACAAGCTGTGAAGCAGGTCTGCAGGTATCTATCTTTCTCTCCTCCTCTTTGTCTTCCCCTCCTCTCTCCAATTCTCCCTGTCCTATCCAACAACAATGATATAAATAATAACAATAATAATTACTACAACAACAATAACAAAAAAGGGCAACAAAAGTAAATAAATAAGTAAATATTAAACAAAACAAACAAAACTTGAGAAGTGAAATAGAATCAGGCATACAGTTAACACATTTAGTTCTAAAAGTTCCCTCCTCTATTCCACAATAAGCGTCCCATTTTTCCAGTTACATTACAAAGGTTTCTTGAAAACTATGAAATTGACCTGGATGCATATGTTTAGATTTTCAATGAAAGGCAGCTGTGGAGCCAGCCACAAAAGGTTGCTTTGGCCAGTAGATTAATTGTAATTAAATGAATGGCCATATGGCTTGAAATATGGAAAACTGACAGGACCAGTCCATTCTCTACCTGGGAAGAATTCTGTAAGAGTCAGGAGCTAGGCAGTAGTGCAGCAGGTTAAGCACACATGGTGCAAAATGCAAGGACCAGCATGAAGATCCGGGTTCAAGCCCCCAGCACTCCACCTGCAGGGGGCATCACTTCACAGGTGATGAAGCAGGCCTGCAGGTGTCTTTCTCTCCCCCTGTCTGTCTTCCCCTCCTCTCTCCATTTCTCTCTGTCCTATTCAACAACGACAACAACAATAATAACTACAACAACAATAAAAACAACAAGGGCAACAAAAAGGAAATGAATAAATATAAAAAAGAGAATTCTGTAAGAGTCAAAAGGTACTTAAGATTATTGGTGAGCTTGAGGCAAAGGAAATCATAATGTCTTTGTTCTCTGTTATGTAGTATTTCTAGTTTAGCCTTGGATTTCTCATGCCTAGTATTCTGCTTGAAATATAGAATTTCCAATAAATATATGGTACAAATGAATGCATTTATTTTAAAATAGTGATTTTTCCAATGGACAATGTTTTCTTTTACTTGTCTTCTACTCTTCTACATCATAAAACAAACATTCACAATGCCTAACATGGAGTCAAGTTTGGAGAATTAGTTTAGTATACATTGTATTAAATTAAAGTTCTTAGACAAGTAATTTAATTTGAAGATCTGGCAACCACTCTTTCAATGTGAACTTGGCTATCTAGTTCCCTACTGGATCTGTTGGCACTGTCTACCCTCTCTCTATCTCTGTCTCATCACACACACACACACACACACACACACTAGCTTCTGTCTGTGAAATAGATACTGAAAATGTCAAAAGCTCTTGTGATAATCCACTAAAATATAAGTATAAAGATGGCCAACATAAGATCAAAGCTTTAAAGGTTCTTGAGGGCAAGGTCTCTGCATTGATACATGGAGGATCAGGCATAAAACACAGAAACAAATGCATGTTGACAAAACGAAACACTGTGAGTAGCTGCACTGTTTCTTTCAACTCTGCTACTTTTGTTCCCTCTGCTTCCCAGTCACAAGGCCCCAAAGTGGAGAGAATTACCTGTTTACATTCTCTTGGAAACTTTAACTAGATTTTTATCTTTGTGTCTGTTCCTGGCCAAATTTCAGGGATCTTGAAGGAGCCTTTGGTAGTGGTTTAAGAAATCAAAAATACCAACATTAAGATCCACTGGGGACTTCATGCCCATTCCTTCCCCCTGTTTAAATGAGAGCTAATTCAATCCACCTGGAGGAGTGACTCAGCGTTGTTGTACAAGTTTCTGTCAGCTGAGGTTTACCTGACATGAGTTCAGAAAAGGGAATTTTATACCATCTGCATGACTCTATTTATCTTTCCAAGGATTTAGGATTTTCTACTATTTCTCAGGGCTGCATGCCCCACCTGTCTCACCACAGAGCCTCTCTGTCCATGAGGAGAGCTGGGAAAAGGAATAGATAGCAGAAACTAAAGGCTATTTACAACACAATCTGGGAAATCCTAGGTGGAGTCCTCAAATTGTTAGCTAATTAGTTTTGTTAATCTTTTAGTCTTTAACATGGGCAAAGTCCTCTCAGGCCAGGTTTTCTTTTATTTTTCTATTCTTTTTTTTTTTCCAGACTAGGTTTTGTAAGACAATTTCCAGTGATAGTTTTCCTGGCTCTTATGACCATCAGGAACAGCACCAACAGCACCACCATTACTAACATCATAATTACCATCCTCATCATTAACATCCCCACCCCACTGTCACCATTATATCACCCCTAGCACTACCATTATCACTATCAGTGATTCTGTCATCACCTCTACTACCACTACTATCATCAGCATCACAATGCTACCATTATCATCACTTCAGATCCCCCATTATACAAATATGCTTCATGCTCTGTGGTCAGCTTTCACCTCATTTAATTCTCATAGTAATACAGGTATGATTTTATCCTTATCTACATGAGAGGAAACTGAGGCATAAAGAAGATAAATAACTGTCCTGAGGTCAAACAGACAATGGAAATCAGGAATGAAACATACATCTGCCTGACTTCAAGGCCTACACTTTGAATAATACACTCCACTTCAAATCCCCCTGCTCCTTAAAACTATAAGCAAACATTATTTACCCCTGTGACTGAATAAAAGGCAATGGGTTAAGAAGGTGGATAGACTTTGGGACAAAAGTAGAAACAGCTGATTATCTAAAAGATGAGGCATAGAAAGGGTGAGCAGAAAGTATATAAGAACCTCTCCACCCTAAGACAGAGATCTGGCACCCCTCCTGATGTATTCTAAGATAAGCCCTCTTTTCTCTTTGATTACATCTTTGAGTTATTCAACTTTCTACATGGGGAATACACGATAAAATTTATTTTTCTTTGGTTTTCAGGTAACAGGCTTTTAGCTTTCTTTTGACTATTTTTTTTAAAGTTATAGGCATGATCTACCTTATATACTTTATGTCTGAAGGATACCTGACACTTAGAGTTACATAATCAGTATTTTTAATGAGTGTCAATATTTTTTTAATTTTTATTTATGAAAAGGAAACACCAACAAAAAACACAACATAAGAGGGGTACACCCCACCAATGTGTCCTGGAGTTCTGATTCCCCAGAGCCCCACCCTACTAGAGAAAGAGAGAGACAGGCTGGGAGTATGGATCGACCTGTCAATGCCCATGTTCAGAGGTGAATCGATTACAGAAACCAGACCTTCCACCTTTTGCACCCCATAATGACCCTGGGTCCATACTTCCAGAGGGATAAAGGATAGGAAAGCTATCAGGGGAGGGGATGAGATGTGGAGTTCTGATGGGGAATTGTGTTAATATTTGTAATGAGATGATCAAATTACCAAATGAGTGAATGCATAAGCATGACCACAAGAGACCACCGAAATCTGGACACATCTCTTTATCTGTGATTCCCTTTCCAGGCATATATTATTCATTCTATCCACCAGGACGACTAGACCATACCTCTGACCTTTTGACACTTGCCAGGGCTTTGCAAAATTCTCCCTTTCACCAAGGAATAAGTTCTGCATGTATAGTATGTGTTCATTACTTATAATGTTAGGATTTCTTGCTTTGCAGGATGGAATACTGGAGAATAAAGCTTGGCTTCATTTACTGATTCAACTACATTACTTATGTGAATTAGGAAGGGACAACTTCTCAGAAAACCTCAGTTTCTTTATCTCTAAAATAGCAACTTATTTCTTTGGAATGTAGTAGAAACAAAATAAGATAGCATCTGTGAAATAGATAAACAATGTGTGCCTACCTGTCATAAATACTCAATAAATGGCAGTTTCTCTCTCATTGTTTCATTCCCTCCTACCATGCTTCCCTCTTTTTTCTTTCCTCCTTTCAACCAGAGACTATTATAAGATCCAAGATCCCAACTTCCTCAAGGAATCATGTAAGTTTACTGAGCCTCCCCCACCCCCACACCATCCCTTTTTTGTTCTGCTGGGAAGTTCTCAGTTTATTCCTAAACAAGTGGAAGTACAGAATGTGATTGGAGGTACTCCTTAGAAGCACATGGAAGAGAAACTGCCGCCACTGAATTCTGGATGTACAAGGCTGGAAGAATCTATCTCAAAAGTTGCAAGCCAACAGCTTCCAAGCTACACAACCCACAGAAATGTTTGTCTTGGAATGTAAAGCACATAACAAAAGTCAAAATAATTTGCCAATATTAGCAACAAAATGAGAAATTTCATACTTTTAAAATCCTAGCTTTCTTGTACTCAAGAAAGAAATAGAGAATCTAGCTAGTCTGGATGTACTTTTCCACAGTGCTATCTCCTTTGGAAGAAGCATATGCTTTCCAGAGTTCGCCACATTCTTCACCACTCCTTGCAGTCACTCCAGCACTGAGCCTGACAAGCATCATCTGTAATTGAGTTAGCACGGCCCCCTTGATTAGATTAGAGGAAGATTTCTCTATGTCCCTATCACTTTCAAAAGTGCATGTGTGGTTTACAAAGAGGGACAATTTAAAGGATCAGGATGTTCTTTTTTTATAAAACATATATATGCCTCAAAAGAATTTCATCAGATATTTACTCTATGATTCTAGTTATGCAAAATTCAAAAATAAGCAAAATCAATAGAGGCTACTTTGGTGGCTGAGGGTATTGCCTAGTATAAGGAGGAAAGGATTCCTGGGGAGTTGGGTAGCTTCTATTCTGAACTAGATAGCATGGACAAAAACATTTTTTTTTTAATCAAAGCTTGTACTTAAGATTATCATGAAAGTTATGTCTCAATAAATAAATTAGCTTATATTTGTACCTTCTTACCTACCTGGGGTATATGTATATGCATGTTCTATTTTTCTTCAAACCTTTTTATCTGCCTGAAATAATTACAATAATTACTATTATTAGCACTGCCACCACTGTTGCTACTACTACCACCACTATCACTGCTGCTAGTCCTTATCCTTGACATTTAATATAAAAATGATGTGTTTAGCTTGATTTATCAATTTTCTCCCATCTGCCTGGTTTCCATAGGTGATTGAGTTTCTGACTCCTGGTGATCTAGGTCTTCCTCTCAAGTCATGGTCTTAAAAAGGCAGTAAAGAGGGGTTGGGCAGTAACACAGAAGGTTAAATGCACATGGTGCAAAGTGCAGCAACTGGTATAAGGATCCCAGTTTGAGCCTCTGGCTTCCCACGTGCGGGGAGGGGGGTGTCACTTCACAGTGGTGAAGCAGGTCTGCAGAGCAGTGGATTCTTTGTGTAGGCACTGAGCACCAGCAATAACCCTGGAGGCAAAAAAAAAAAAGGCAGCAAAGATTTCCCAAGGCACACAGCAAAAAGTTGCCTGGATTAAGATTCAAACCTTAGTCATCTATCTCAGTGAACATTAAGTTAGCATCGGCAATGTCATAGTCACTAGGGTACTGGTATACCGTGGCTAACTGGGGAAGACCACAGTCCTGCCTTCACATTGTTCACTGTTATGATGTATTAATCCTGATACATGATCTTTATGTTGATATTCTGCTTATCTAAGCAATCTAAAGAAGTCATTAGTCTCTTCATACTTGCCAATATATGCAAAGGGCATAAAACAGAGCCATAAGTGAACACCAGTGTGGCAGGGACAAGAAGATTATAATCAGCTTACACGGGCTCAAGAGAGGCAAGAGTCTTATCTCTCACCACCTCTGTGTGCAAGTGGCAGCAACATGCACAACTTAACATCTGTCACAATGGAAATATTTACACCATAGAAAATTGGCAAAGGCTATAAATCAGATTTCGGTGTTTTTTTTGTTTGTTTGCTTGCTTTTGGAAAACAGCCATTTGTCAAGTATTTACCAGCACATTCCCACCAAACAGCCGTTAAACATTTTGTCTTTACTACCACTATTAAACATTGAATGGAAATTGCAAGGGTAGCTAGAATCAGCTGTAGTTTATACTGACTTGAGAGACTCTTTAATTCCTCTTAGGCCAGTGACTCTAGTTTTTGAGATGCCTTTTTTTTTAATGACTTACAAAATTATAAGATAATAAGGGTATAAGTCTACACTTTTCCCACCACCAGAGTTTTGAAATAGTTCTCCTAAAGTCATAGATATGGGTTGACTATATCTATATCTATCTGTCTATGACTATGCCATTTTCTCCACTGGAAAAATGGAGAGAAGTGGTCATCTCATATTGGGGTGTGTGTGTGTGTGTGTGTGTGTGTGTGTGTGTACAGTCTGCAAATAAAATATAGAAAGTGCATGATTCAGTGCCCAATTTATGGTAAGCATCTATTAAATGTTACTTTCTCCTCTGACCTTTATAAACAAACAAACAATAACAACAACAACCTTGGAGACAAAGGAATGGGATTTGAGCCTTGCCTGGATGGACTCACTGCCAAATTTACACTGATGCTCAACCCTTCAGATAGGAGAGGAGCTATGCAGGGTCTGCTTTAGCCCAGCCTCACCTAAACCAGCAGCTCCATTTCTGTAGTTCTCGCCACACAAGGGGCAAGGGTGCAGCAGAGGCCAGTTTTTCTGCCTTATTCCTGGAAATCATCAATCTCTGCCCTTCGTCCTCCTCCCCTTTCCTACCACATTTTTTTCCTCCTGGATAATGAGGCCTCCAGAGACTGGTGGAGGTCTGAACCTCGTTAGGGCCCTCTCAGTAGGCCTGCATTAATAAAGGCCTGCAGACTAGGGAACTGGGGTGGGGGCTGGGGCGAACAGGCAGCGGGTGGGCGACTATGAAGAGGGGAGGGGTGCTTGCTGGCTTTCAAATCCCTGGATTTATTTCACAGTGAATTATATCTGAGCTTTTTAGTGCCCTGGGGCTCAGAGGGAAGGGTGGGAATTCACCATGGAGGTTAGGGGGAAGGACAGAGCAGAGGCCTGAGAGGGAGGTAGGCCAGTGGAATTTAGTCTGGCCTTTAGACACAAGAGACCTGGGCTACTTGATGCCTCTGAAAATGAGGGAAACCTTCCCTAATCTCTCTGACTTTGAGTATGTATGAATGACGATATAATAGAGACAGGAACTGTGGGAATTCACAGCTCTGCTTTCCCCTCAAACCTGGTCCAGCTCTTCTTCCTCTCTTTTCCTCAGTTTCTCCATCTGAACAATGAGGACTACATACTTGTTGCATTCCAACTTCCTTGGGAGTCTTGACAGTGGTATTTTTTATGTGTCGCTGGCTGTATACAGAATCAGTGTTCCCAGGGATACTGAGTGAAAATCTGAGAGGGGAAGCTAGGCAGGAGGAAAGACAGGCTAAGTAGATGAAGTAAAGGGAGGAACATGGGGTCAAGGAATCAGGGTTTTCTCCCTGCTGCATGAGAGGCAGAGGACAGAGGTGTAGGGGAGCTGTGAGGGAGTGGGGAAGCTGTGAGGAGTGTGGGTAGGGGTAAGAATAATACGACCTATGAATTGAGAGAAGGAAAACAGAAATCACAGAAACAGAGACAGAATAAAAGACAGGATAGTAGAAGAGAGAAAGGAAGAGAGCAGGGACTAGGTACCTTCTACCTTCTACCAGTTGCTGAGTAAGCCCTTATAACCATGTCCTCAGCTCATCTGAGAAATAGTATACCTAGTATCAGGTTCTTCTGGAGATACAGAGTGTGATCTGCAGTGGGCAGGCATACAGCAGCTCCCTTGGTCTGTGTCCACCACCCGCACTCCTCATCCCAGGCAGAAAGGCTGGTGCAAAAATATCAAGTTAACCCTATGTTTTCTTTCTGGTTGATTCCAGCATGAGGAGTCAGTGCCCAGAGCAAAATCACTACATGTAGTCTAGCATAAAGTTACCCTGGAGGATAGGACTAGGGTCTTGCATCCCCTATGGAGGTATGGATTGACTGGGTAACATTAGGAAAAGTGTCTTCTCCAAAGGGGTTAGAACAATGACAGTAGCCACCATGAGGTAAGGCCAATGTAGGCTTCTGGACAGGACACACCAGCCTGGCACCAGGACCCTCTCCCTTTGGGCTCAGCACTTCATTCCTAGATCTTAAGATGCAAAAGTATGATATGTAGACCAGTAAGCCTTGCCACACACACACACACCACCACCCAGCTAAGGTTTAAATTAGGCTTGTTATAAGTACTGGGTGCATGCACACAGTAGGTGATTCATGAAGAATAGATGTACAATGGCATATCTCACTTATGCTTTCCACCAATGAAGTAAAGCATGGGGGGAAAAAAAAAACGATACAAGAAACTTAGGCTACAGTGTGTGGAAGGCACCTGCCTTCTGAGAGTTTATGCTGGAGAAGAGACATCATAACACCTTTCTGGGCTGAAATCTTCTAGTCAAATAGACACAAGGTATGGCCTGACTGTGCTCTCTCCTGTGGTCTTACTAGTGCCTCCATCCCCTTATCTATAAAGAAAGACACTAACTTCTTAGTCCCAGAGTGTCATTAGGATTAAGTGGGATTACAAATGAATGCTCATTAGTACAGGGCCTGATACCATGAGAAAATTACCTATTTTATCACTGGGGAAATCATTATGAGCAAGTCCCTATTACAGAGGGCAACTGTGATTATGAGATAACACATGTAAGGTAGTCAACAAGGTCATGTCCACTCTTAGCTCCAGGTGGGTTGTCAACAGTCACTCACCTCCACCCTCGTGGGGTTCAGCCAGTGGGGGATGTCACGTACAGTTACATTCACTGGCAGGATGATGGACTCGCTGTTGTGGTCCAGGCACGAGGCGGTGCACTCTGACCCTGAGGAGAAGCAGACTGTGAGATGGTGGCTCAATCCCTAGTCTGTTGTCCATGGGTTGCTCATTCACAATGTGGTTCTTAATACTCCCTGGAACCCACAGTACTGGGATGTCCACCTTCCAAGGTGGTGGGAAAGCATGATCTCCATCAGCTCTGAAAGTTCCTGAGCTGCTTCCCCTGCCCCTTCTCTAGCAGGGAGCCACTGCCATACTCATTGGCTCTAAGCCTAGAGTAGTCATGTTCCTTCTCTGCTTGAAACTTTTCCAAGATTCCTCCACCCAACATGAAGTAAAACCTCCATCCGATGGGTGCTCAGTCTCAATGGTGTGGTCAGTCACACTTCTTATTAGCCACTTTGACACTTTGAGCCAAATGACTTTACTGTACTTGACTTTCCATCAGAGTACTGTATTTCTTCCTTCTGGGTTTCTGATTACTTCAACTCTTCTAATCAGTTCCACTCGGGCATCTATTTTCTCATGGTCTGATCCTTCGGTTTTTCAAGACTCAATTCACCATCACACCCACTCCCCAGTAACATACACTGCTTTCTACTAACAAGTGAGGACACACTGTCTTCAGAATGTCAACTGCACTATCTCTGTCCCTGATAGGTGTCCAGTGACCCACTGTTGGCCTCACCCTCTGTGTCTTCTTTGCACAGTTAGTTTTGTCCTGAGAGGACAAGGGTGATAATAGCTCATCTTCTGGCCTAATAGGGTGCATTACACACAGTGATTGATCAGAGATCACCAGTCCATTCAACTCTAAGACATGAGTGTAATGCAAGATCCTTAGCATCACACACCTTCCTTGCACTGGGCTAGTGTTTATTTGCTTATTACTCATCTAAAAAGAAATAATTCACCTCGCTATTAAATGTCAAATCTTATACAATGTCTAGTTTGCCCTCCAGACCTTCTGGTCCAGTCATATTTAAAGAACAGGGCAAAGGAAGGCTGGGATGATAATATTCAATTTAAAAAAAATGCACATCTGTTAGATGGGCAAAGGTTAGTTTACCCCAAAAGGGGTGAGGTGGGAGAAAAAGAAGAAATCAGACCAACTCAGGAGGCAGTTGTTGATCTGTGTTGCAGCCCTGTCTTAATTTCACTTTCTCTTATTTCTCTATGCTCAGCATTCCTCCCCCACATCTCAGCTCTTGGGCTCAGAAACAGGCTGCTATGCTGTAACATACGAGCCTTCATTGGCATCATTGCAGAGCAGTGATCTCACCAGGCCCCTGCCTCTCTTTCTAGGGAAAACTGAGGAGGGTAGCAGCCTCCTCACAGTAGCAATTTCACACGGGTGGCATCTAATTGCCAGCAGTGCTCCCTTACCCAGGCTGCTGGGACAGGGTCCCAGAGAGAGCAGCTCTGGGTGTTCTGGAATGTGCTCTGCAGTTCCCAGTCCTACCCCATCTGACCTCAGCTCACAAGGCCTTTGATACCTTCTCTAAGTAGCATGGATTCAGCTTGGGAAGTGGACTCAGGAAAATCTGGAGGTGAGGAGGGACCTCAATGTTCCAAACTACCTTTTCTTTCATTGCTTTCCCTTATGTGCATTAACTCCAGCACACCCCACCACCCCGAATGCCATATTCACATAAGTGGCATCTGTGAGGCAGGGACGGCATGGGGGAAAAAGAAGGGGAGGGAATTGACGTTCCAATGTCTGACTTTTTTCCGCAGTCAGGATTATTGGTGGATTCTCATGCCCCACCTCCTGACAGACTTAATTTTTTTAGATAGTGGGTGAGGGACAGAGAGAAAAAGATTCACCACAGTGCTATTTCATAACTTGTGAAGCTTCTCCTGTGCAGGTGTGTGTGTGTGTGTGTGTGTGTGTGTGTGTGTGTGTATTTGTGTTGATGTGTGTGTGTGCCTGTTATGAGTCTTGTGTGTATATATGTATATATGGATAGTGAATTTGTCTAATGTACAAGTGCTACATATAAGGTTACTGTATGTGTATTATTAGGCACTTGCTCTGGTCACCTATGCATGTATAAACATATTTCAGTGTACCATATCTATGGTTGTTATGTGAATAAGTTTGTTTTTATAGGTTTTTAAATAAAAATTATCTCATCAGAATTGTTCCCCCATGCTGCAGAGGTGGCTTAGTCATACAGCATAGAGTGTGGATGCTTGAAGTCCCAAGTTTGATTCCAGGCACTGCATATGCCAGAGTAATGCTCTGGTTCTTTCTATAAATAAATAAATAAATAAATAAATAAAGCTTAGATTTTTTTATCCAAGGGATACTCAATGCCAATCATAAGTAAGAGTGTATATTTCACTAGTTTTCCTTGGTTTAATGAAAGCTTGGGGCCACATCAGAAATGCAGGTATCTAGGACCATCAAGTATGATGAAGAGGAGAAAAAAAAGACATGGCCTTAGAGCTGTCAATGTCAGTCGTCATTTTCCCAGTATTGCCTATATTGTCAGGCACTACTAGCTCTCACCTCTTAACAACATTTCTGGTCAAGGGCCTTTAGACTGATGGCTCTTCAAGATACTAAAGTACCTCATGGATCTTCAGAAAGCACAGTCCTGTACTTATATAACTGTTTGCTTACCCAGTTTGGAATACACTCCAGGATAAAATGCAGGAGCACTAATTCCCACTCTAAGTTTAGGTGAGAGAATTTTGCTTCCTGAGGCTATGTTCCCTCCTCCAAAAGAAGGTCATAAAGGCACTACATGCCTCCACTATCCAACCATGTGCTCACTTCTGGACATTAGGTAATAAGTCTAGCTTTGCCAAGTGAAGAACACTTCAGCTTTGTGTGTCTGGGAGTGAGTGTGTGCATAGATAACCTCCTGCTCCAGACATCCCTGGTGACTGTCCCATAAATCACATTGGTCATGAGAAAGGACATCCAATTCCCTGGGTTTTTTATCATGGTTAATTAGGGAATCAACCCCAGGGGTCAGCATCACTCCACTCAGCTGAGGTCAGTCTCACTGCAAACCCAGTTCCACAGAAAGCCTGGGAGCCTGTGATTGATGTATCTGTCCAGATATTGGCTTAGCCAGGCAAATCCCTGGCATCCAACCCCATGATATCTCCTCCCACAGGGAACTGGACTTTCACAGTGCAAATAGTATTTTGAAAATGCTGTTTGTCTTCATTTTGGAGATAACTAAGATGCCAAAGAAAAAGCTCAGGTTTGTTTGCTACAGAGGTTTCAGGATTTGGGATATGTACTATTATCCCTTCAATTACCTCATCTGTCAAAGGTTACTGAGAGGAAAAGACACATTGCTTCTAATGTGCTTGATGTAGGGCTTAACCCTAGTTGGTACTCATAAATGATTCTTCTAATGCAAAAGTTAAGATGGATAATCACTGGGCCATTATTGCTTCCTCAAACATGATGTGTGATTTAAAAATCCTTATGTCATGTTTTCTTCTGTCTGGAACGTCACTTCTCCACTGATGAACTCCTTTAAAGCCCTTTGTAAGAATCCCTTCCTCTGAGGCCGTCTTTGTCCTTGAAGCATCAGTCTATTTTACTGTAGTCTGTTTTAACTACCTATAGCCATACACCTCTGTTTCTTAATTCTCTTTCTAGAAAGACAATATCTGGTTTTCTTCCTTGTTGTTTTCTGATTGCTTCATTTAGAACCTCATGTGGCAGAGGCTTTCAATTACCTAGAGAGACAAAGGCCCTGAGTTCCTTTTTTGAGGACATGTCATCTATTCTTGACCCCCACCACACCCCAACCCCTATCCCCACACTTATAAGCCCATTATACCAATGTCATAGCCTTCAGGGCACTGTAGCTTCAGGTTGCTGTTGAGCTGGTCTGGGGCTGAGCACTGGCCTTTCATCTCCTGGCAGACATGGAAGGAGCCACTCCAGGTGCCATCTTTCCGGCAGTGAATCACATTGCTCCCACGTCCCTGAACACCACAGAAACCCAGTCAGAATCAATATCAACGTATTATGCATAAACTGAGCATACACTCAGAACGATAGAGGAAATGATTTATCGTATTCCTAGAGTGCTAATAGTGTTTCTAAACAATTTCCTAATGATGACTGAAAGCCAATTACAGTAAAATGGATTTATTATTTTTAAATTAATTTTTAAATATTTATTTATTCTCTTTTTGTTGTCCTTGTTTTATTGTTATAGTTATTATTGTTGTTGTTATTGATGTCATCGTTGTTGGATAGGACAGAAAGAAATGGAGAGAGGAGGGGAAGACAGAGAGGAGGAGAGAAAGAGAGACACTTGCAGACTTGCTTCACTACTTGTGAAGTGACTCCCCTGCAGGTGGGGAGCCAGGGACTGAAACCGGGATCCTTATGCTGGTCCTTGCACTTTGCAACACCTGTGCTTAACCTGCTGCATTACCGCCCGGCTCCCAAAATGGATGTATTATTACGATCTCCATTTTGCAGACAGGGAAACTGAAGACTTAGATTATTAAGAGATGTTTGCAAAACTTCCCAGGGAGTCTAAATCAAAGATTTCCTAAATCTGAATTTAGTCGTCTTTCAGAGACTTCAATTTAAAACAATTGCTTTAAAAAAAATTAAAATAAACTAAGAAGATAAGGCCCCAAATGCACCTAAAGTAGATCTTGGAACTGGCTAAGCAGGTAGATATATAATGAACCTTATTTCCTTTCAGTCAGAGTGAAGACACCCCATGCCAGGGGTTAACCATCAGATAACCAGGCAATTCTGACCCTACTGAAAAGCTTCCCCTTCTAAGTTATGTCCTCTAATTCCATGCCATACCATTCCATTTCAAGGTACTTCATACCACTTACTCAAACATTAATGGCACTAACAATAATTGGAGATACTGCTATCTGCCCCCCCCATTTTTAAAAGAATAATAACAGAGTAGTTTATTTATTTACATTTTAAATTGTTATTAAAGTGACATTTAGGTTATACCATTACATTGATTTTGATGTCCATGTCTGTATGTTTGGTTTCCATCTCACACCATAACACTGATCTCTGTTCCCAGTTTTGCCCACTTTCTATTCTTTTTCTTATTTGGTATCCAGCAGTTTGCTGTCATAGTCAAAAGGGTTTGTTTTGTCTTGTTCTGTTTGTTCCTTTATCTCCCTTTATAAAATAGGAGTTTTCAATCTCCTGTGAAATGGCAAGAAATTACAATTTTCAGATCTGTTGTTTTTTGTTTGTTTGTTTGTTTTGTTTTGTTTTTTTCCGTATCAGCAATTGTAATAAGAAGCTTAGCTTTGTAGAAATGTCAGCACTGCCCCTGAATTCATGGACTTTTCCTTAGTGCTCAGGCTGTGTCCAATTCTGTGAAAATTAAGCATAATGTAAGCCAATAATCTGCTCTATGAGCCCAGGAAAGCACAGTGAGTTAAGGAGTCAGCCACATCAGTGTGACTGTACTTGGTGACAGTCCTGTGAACACATAACATGAGTATCTGATTTTCAGGGGACTCACAGAAAAGGTCTCCTAAGAGACGGTGACATTTGGGAAATAATTTTCATGGATTCTTAGAGTCATCAGTAATATAGAGATGTAAGGATGTTTCTGGAAGAGCAATGGGCATGGGCAAATGAGGGGAGATAAGAGTGAGAAGCACTGAATTCTATGTGGTTCTGGTCTTGTGACTGAAGGTATGATGTGGAAAGAATTAGTTCAGAAGGCCAGTCAGGTATGGCGCCTTCAAGATCAGCTTGTGGAGTTTGGATTCACTCTTTGAAGATAGAGAGCTATATTTCTGCACAGAGATTCCTCTATCAGAGAACACACTGTTTATTTTCTTCTCTTTCAAGCTTATAATAAGAGAAACACTATATGAGGTCAAATGAGCTGACTATGCTCCACCAGTGCAAGAAGCAATGGCCTGACTTTCATGCCCTTCAGCTTCTATTCAACGTATTGCATCTGACTTCCAGAGCCCTGAGAGCCTTAACTCTACTCTGCCTAAAGTTTCAGTTCATTTTTCCCCACCATAATATATCACTAGCCTTGACTTCTTAATTACCTGCATTCTCAAATGTGTTATGTACTTACTGCTATTTTACAAACATGATTCTATATTTCTTTTCTTTTTTTTTTCTTTTTTTTTTTTTTTAAGCAGAGCACTGTTCAACTTTGGCTTATAGTGCTTCAGGGGATTGAACCTGGGACTTTGGAGCCTCAGGTATGAGTCTGTTTGCATAACCATTATGCTATCTACCCTCCACCCGATCCAATACTTCTGATCCTTTAATCTGCCATGTTTCCATCCTTTTAACCACCTGGCAAACATCTTATCTGGGATAAACCTTCCTATCATAGTATCACACACACCTGCAGATTATACTACCCTAGGGTGTCTAATATGTGTTAATTTTGTGATTATCACCTGTTCCTCCCTAAGTAAATACATCATTATGATCCAGGCTGCAGGATGATACTTGACATCAGCAAGATCTTCCACAATATTTATAAAATCCTAGACGGTCTTCTGCTGACCCCATCATCTACCACTTAGTGCATTATCACTAATAGGGACCTAATGTTCAGTCAAGAGCTTTAACAAAGGTAGAACAAATGGGTAGAAAGTTATGGGATGAATTTGTTTATAAACAATAAGATAAATGAGTGGATAAATAAATGAACCATTAAGTAAATGAATGAATGAGGGAGTAAATGGATGAGTGGAACACACTCCGTGAAAGGACTAATGCAGGCTGATGCTCTCCTGTCTCAGAAGACAGTTGCAAGAAGACAGGATTCAGAAAAGAAGGGGTGTGTGTGTGTGTGTGTGTGTGTGTGTGGTGTGTGCGTGTGTATGTGCGTGTGTGTGTGTGTGTGTTCCTGAGACTCTTCTGGCTCAGCACAGAAATGGTTTGGTTGCAGGGGAAGGCTCTGTGGTCATGGAGAGAAGAGGCCAATCCCAACTACACAGCTGTAAGGAGATTTAAGGAGTTCACTTCCAGAGGCTCCCTGTGAGCTCAGAGGGAGTTTAAGCAAGCTTTATGTGGCTTCAAACAACCCAAACTGTCCCTCCCTGAGCCCCAGACCCCAAGCCCCATGATTCTGTTGGGCCCTCGTGGGAGTGAAAAATTGACCCCAATTTCCTGGAGCCTTGTCCTAGGTCTATGATGCATTTGGCCTCCAGCCTCTGAAGGGCTGCAGACCTCAGCACTATGTAGGCCAGAGTTGGCTGGGGAGCTTGGTCTGCAGTAAGAGAATGTATTAGAACTAACTGGAATGTGCACAGGGAATTTCAAACTGGGGAAACTCCAGCAGAAGAGATGAGAGCTTAAAGGATTTCCTCTCTTCTTTCTCTCTCTGAGCCTCTTTCTCTTATCTATTGTGCAAAGACACTGTAGTTTTCCAAAGAAGGCATTATTGTGGTGGCCATTCCAAGCTTCCACAATGGAATTCAGATATACTGGCCCTGCTATATGAACATCCTTAATTCTGGACTGGGGTCAATTCTCAGGCCTGCATGCTTCTTTTACTTTGCACCTCCACATCTTTGCCCTTGCTGTACCCTCTACATGGAAGATACTCTAGAGCCTCTCTGAGTTTTGAGTTTTCAAATCTCTCTTTGAGAGCTTATTTGGAGGTTCTATCAGGGGAGCACAGCTACTCCTATACCCTCCATAGCCCTGGGAATTTCTCTGACACCCCTGCAGGTGGTAACTGAGGGCTTGAACCTGGGTCCTTGCATGGTAACATTTGCATTCAACTGAATGTGCCACCACCAGGATTCCAATACCCATTAACTCTTAATTGTGGGCAAAATCTTAGCCTCCATGGTTTTCCTCCTTTATCTGTGATCATAGTATTTCTTTTCAAAATATTTATTGTGAGTTATTAAAATGAAATAAAATCTGAAAAATGAGTGTAGCACCCAGAAAACATTTTAGAAAGCCGCTTTTTTCTTAAGATTTTATGTCTTTGTTTCCAGAAATAAAACTAGAATTTCTAGAATAGCACAAGGTTCAGTATAGTAGAAATTCTATAAGGGTGACTGGTGACTATTTACATTAAAATTAAGATAAATTAATTAACTACAAGGATTGATGTAAGGATCCCTGTTTGAGCCCCCATGTCTCCAGCTGCAGGGGAGTCACTTCACAGGCATTAAAGCAGGTCTGCAGGTATCTTTCTTTCTCCACCACCCTATCTTCCCCTCCTCTCTCCATTTCTCTCTGTCCTATCCAACAATGGCAACATCAATAACAATAATAACTACAACAACAATAAAAACAACAAAGAAAACAAAAAGGAAATAAATAAATATTTCAAAAAGAAAGAAAAAACATTTTAAAAATTAATTAACTAGCTGTCATCATGACTATCAATGGGGATCAGTGCATGCACAATTAATCCACCATTCCCAGGGGCTTTTTTTTTCTTTTCTTTTTGTTGATAGAGAAAGAGAGAAATTGAGAGGGAAGAAGAAGATAGAAAAGTGGAGAGAAAGATGTTTTTCAGCAGTGCTTCACCATTCATGAAGCTTCCCCCTTGAAGTTGGGGACCTGAAGATTGAACCTAGGTCCTTGAGCATGGAAACATGTGCTCTCTACCAGATGCACCACCATCTGGCCCTTGAATTATTTAGAATTGAATGCAGTGTATTATATAGTTGCTCAGTCCTCTTACCCACCTGTCTAGTGCTTGTGGCCACATGAGGCTGGTTGTTACCATACTGTATAGTACAGATACAGAACACTTTCATAGTAACAAAAAGTTCTACTGGGAAGTCATAATGTGGAGCACCTATTCTACAGGCACATTTGAGCATCAGGTTTTCCTCAGGTTTGTACTGGTTTATCCACTCCACTGTCTGACATCATACATGATCAAATGTCCCCTTCTCTGACTTTTTGGGGAACAGAACAAAGGGATACTTTCAAACAATTACATTTGTCTCTAGGTTCTAGAGAAACCCACAAGGAACATTATGGAGCTTTCCATTAGAAGTGATCTTAAAATTGAGTTAGTTCATTTGTGGTTTCCTCAGAGCCATCATGTATGGTGAAACAGTCTGTGCACTGCACAATTCCAGAGGGTAGTCATTCACATCCTGCTTCTGTTAGCTCATTTAATACTCACATGCAAGGAATAAAATAGGCATCATTGCCCCTTTCCATTTGATACAGTAGGGAACTGAAGTTTCAAAAGTTAAGTAAGGGCTAGCAAGAGAACTCACTTGGACAGTGTGCTTCTTTTGTCATATGCAAGACTCAGTCTCCAGAACTGATCTCACTTCATTGAAGGAAGCTTTGGTGCTGTGTTGTCTTTCCTTCTGTTTCCTTGTCTCTGTCTCTCTACTTGAAAATTTTGGCCTGAAAAAGTCATTTACTGGAATTGTGAAGCCCCAGTGACAATAAGAAAAGGTTAAATAATTACTCAAGTCCTTTAGCTAGTAAGGGGTAGAGCCAAACTCAAATTAGGAGGTTAGAATCCAGAATCATACTGGCTCTCAAAAAATGAATGAAGTGGAGCACTTACTTATTAACTGGCTTCTAGCAGCAGTGGGAGTGAGTATGTAAATCTCCCCTACAATAGCTTCTCCCTACAGGATCTGGAACCAGTTCGGAAAGCAAAGAATTCCTGCTTCATATAAGCTGTCTGATTCAAGATACTGTGGGCCCTATGTTCTTGCTGTGTTTCCAAGCAGCAAGAGGGAATCTGAGGTGAATACTAGATTTGGCTCTTGGGCCACTGGTCTGAGGGTAGAGGAAATTCATTTTCAGTACAAACTAGAAACGTCAATTGTATTAGGAGCCCATTTGGCATGCACCCCCTCATTCTTTGAGCTGACAGGCAATACCCTGCTCCTTTGCGTCTCGCCTCTCCACCAGTTGCCAAACAGACTTGCTTAAGTCGTCTGATAAATTTACATTTTCCTCTCCTTTAAATACAAACTGGCCATGAAAGGTAGTTGGCAAGCCCCAGGCAGACTGGGTTTCAGTTTGATAGCATGTCCATGGCCAGAATATTATTTGGCTCAGCAGTTTGGGTAACTGTTAGCAACAGTTTTATGTAAGGGAATGAGAGTGAAGTTGATCAGCCTGCGTGAGGCCATGGTAATCTCTGGCCTTTGCTTGTTCCAATGCTGGTTTATGCTCCCCTGGAAATCAAGGGTGGAAATTACTTAGGCTTGCAGTGGTCCATGTGTATACACTGTCAAGGTAGTGCCTACTGGATTCAGCCTACCACTACAGAAACCAGAGTTTTAAACCTGATTAAGCCAATACCTGCTGTGCCACCTGGGCTGGTTGAGTGATGTCTCTGAGGGCTGGTTTTCTATCTGGTAAGTGGAGCAATTCAACTAGTATTAACTGAGGCTCTTTCTCATACCCTGTCATTTCTTGAGTACCTGCAGGGCACCTGGCACTGTCTCAAGTACTGAAAATACAAGGAAGATGAAAGATGTGGTCAAGGATTTTGCAGCTTAGTGGAAGAATGAGAAGTAATTTACAATGCAGTTTGGCCAATGCTGTGTGTGTGGTGGGGGTAGAAGCATGTCCTGGGATGAACAACAAGAAAAGGTTCGTGGAGGAGGAGAGTCTGGGCTGACTTGTGAAGAGTCATTAGGAGTGAAGTTACTACATACAGTTAAAGGAATAAGTTAAAATAGAGAATGTGGAGGTTAGAAGGGAAATTAGTCTGGGGTTGGGTGGTGGCTCCCCATGTAAAGGGGACACATTATTATGTGTAAAGATCTGGGTTCAAGCCCCTAATCCCCATCCACAAGGATAGGGAGAGAGAGAGAGCTTCATGAGAGGTGGAGCAAGAAAAAAGAAGTAGGTATCCCTTCTTCTTTCTCCCCCTCTCTATCTCTCAGTCTTTTACCATCTATTGAAAGAAAAAAATATACATGGTCACCAGCAAATAAGACTTCCTACAGGCACCAAGCCCAGAAATACCTTGGTAGCAAAATAAATTAATTAATTAAAGTCAGTCTTATGGGTAAGAAAGGGAAAGGCTCATCTGTCACCCTGAAGAGCTGAGGTCTAATCCTAAACAAGTGAGTCACTGGCTTATGAAGAACCTTAAGTGGGGGCTAGTCCTGAAAAGCTTGATGCTCCAAGAAAAACACGGAAATATAGAGTAGTCTGAAGAGAGGAAAGGAATCATAGAAGGGAGATGGTCAAGAGTCTACAGGGCAGCCTAAGACCACCAACCTAGTCTGGCGGTGTGATATAGGGAGGTTGTCTGAGATTTAGGAGTTCCTTGGAGGAGACTGAATAGGGCTTATAATTGTCTGGGTTTGGGGAGAAACAATGACAGCTATGGATGGTGTTTTGACAGTGCCTCACATTCAGAAGGCAACAGTAAAGACTGATGAGGGCAATCTATGGTGAAACCTGCTTTACACTGGGGCCCAGTTGACTAACTCTGGCTTCACTTGGATGACAAATCTATGATACATGGAGTTTAGGATATCAACCTTGTATGGTTCGTTCTTTCTAGGTGGAGCTCCATGTGGACTTATGGCTTCTTTGGAGCCTTACTAATTCTGATTGCCTCATCTACATCTCTAGGTGTTAAGGATGAAGGGAAAGTTATTTACAGAACTTCCTCATAGAGGATAATCAGGAGGTTTGAACTTTCAATTGCATGTCAATTGAGAGAAAAATTTTAATCTTTCCCTTTCTCTCTTCTCCCTTATTTTCCTAGTGTTCTAAAAGGTGGCCTCCTTACTTTTTTTTTTTTTTTTGCTTGAGGAGCCAATTGATGCCTAAAAATCATGATAGTATTTTGGTTTTAAACATTTAATGATTCAACACAGATGGTGACCATAGGAGAAAATTAGCAAAATGATCCTTGCCACTCCCTTGGTCATCTTTGATCTTGAGTTCATACCTTGGGATTCCATATGAGAGTTTCTTTGTAAGCATTCTGATAACAAATATTTTCAAAGCTAAGAATCTTTGAACACATGAGGTGTAGTATGACAGGAAGAAAAAGGATGCTCAACAAAGAAAATAAATTGGAAGCCAAGTTCCTAACTTCTGTTACAATTCTGGCATCTTCAAAAATCTTCAGAATTAGTTTTTCTTTTTTCCAATGAGTTTATTTTCCATAAACATAGAGGAGAGGGATCTAAATACTGGCCTAAAATTTAAGGAGTTTTACCTGGGTGGCATCACTGTCTTCACACTTGATTCTGCACTCGCTGTTGAATTGGAAGCCATTAGTGCATTGGTATAGTCCATGAAATTTTGGTGGAGGTGGGTCACAAGTCACAGGAACACATGCTCCCTCCTGCCAACTGCCATCTTGGGTACACTGAGTCTTGAAGGCCCGTCTTCAAGGAAAAGATAAAAGAAGAGATATTTCAGTGAATTGTGACTAGATTCACACTTTATTAAAAGACATAGCATTCTCTGGAATCAACAGGCTTCTTACTTCTCTTTTCCACTCTTGACTCCCTACTTGTCCTATTGGGCAGGGAACACATATATGGACTAAGAGAAACTTTCTCAAAGAATTCCTAAATCAGAGGTAAACAAGTTCCAGACTTCCTAAGATACAAACATGATGAGATAAAATTTAAACCCTTCATTTCCTTGTTCCATACCTTCCTTTACAAATGTTTTGATACAATGATTTCATTTATAACAACCATTAATTTATTTACTCAATTTATTACCATGTATCAGGTACTTTGTAATCAGTATAGATCTACAATTCTTCAATTCCCCCCATCCCCTACAATCCTGTGTAGTACCTGTTATATCCCTATACATTGCTGTAAAGCAGACCCAGGGACATGAAGCTACTGCTGGAGGTCATGCAGATAGTTGGCAGTTATTTGTGATGTCTTTCTAGAGTCCCACAAAACAGAATGAGATCAACAGTGAGTCTAGTGGGCACTGCTTCTAGCAAAGAAATAAATACTTTCTAACCAGGCAACCAAACCTGGATCTCCTCCCTAGAAGCCATGAGTATGTGCCTATAGCCCCACTTACTTCTTTGACTTCCGAGAGGAGCTGGGCACATGGTATCCAGGTTTACACTTGTACTTGCAGAAAGAGCCCACCTTATGCTTGTTCTCTCGACACCGGGCAGTTTGAAGGTCTGCATTTGGCACTGGGGGTGGAGCTAGGCACATGAGTTCACACAATGCTTCTGGGAAGGACCACAGCCCATCTTCCATACAGGTCAGGAGACTATTATTGCCTGGGGGACACAAGCAAGCAGGGTTAATAGAGGAGAGGATATGTGGTCCGGGAGACAGCACACTGAGGTTCTCAAGCATGAGGTTGGTTCCAAGTTCAATCTCCAGACACACATGTACCAGAGTTATGTCTGGTTCTTTGTCTCTCTCCTCCAACCTTTATCATTAAAATAAATAAATAAAATTTTGAGACAGAGAGAGAGAGAGAGTAGAGGGTATTTCCAATTACACAGGCTGGTATAAATAAGTCAACTTGAAGAACCAGAGGGTCTTTTTTTCTGGAAATTCCAGATCTTTCCACTTACATCTGTGAAGTCTACTGAGATGGGGAAAAAAGTTTCATAAGGAAGAGCATCTCCAGTGTGTGTGTGTGTGTGTGTGTGTGTGTGTGTGTGTGTGTGTGTGTGTGTGGAAGGTGGTGGAGTATGTAACATGTTCCATGTCCACAGTGAATTAAAACTCAGGGGTTCTGAGTACTGGCTGAAACTCCTATACTACAGAGAAGAAAGAACTGTCTTCCATCTAGCCTTCCTTCTTGCTTTACCAGGTGGGTATTGGAGCCCAGTGACAAAGATACCTGCTATCTACTCCCTGGCAGGGTAAGCTCCTATCAGAACCTACTCCAAACTCTGACATCAGTGTACTATGTGATCTCAAAGTGTCACTCCTCTACCCACTGGGTCCAGAATTCCTATATCTGTCCTTGCCTCCCTCCTGATTGAATGTGACAGCCTCATGGTATCCAAGGACTTGATTTTCTTTTCCGGTCTTCATTCAGTGAAGCTTTGCCAAAGCAGCTGTAAGAGCAGCATGTCCCCCGTCACTGTGCCAGCTCTGACAGATGTGCTGATTGCCATTGGGAAGCTGGCCTGATGGAGAACACTGCAAATAGAAGTCAAACTCAAGGAGCTTGGTTTTTCACTGCCAGGTCATACATTATCAACTCACGGTCAGCTCAAAACCTTCCCAAGACAATTAAAGAAGAACCTAAAACATAGGCTGCTCAACTGAGCTATCCTCCTCCCACTTATTACTGAATGGTGTTGACAACCAGAGCTGGAAGCAGGGCCCAGGCTCCAGGATTGAAAAGTCAGAAGGTCTAATTGGAAGGTTGGAGGGGTGGAGTGAGAGGGACAAAACTGACATTTGCTGATCATTTACTGTATCCTTAAAGTTTTGGGAGAGTCGGGCGGTAGCGCAGTGGGTTAAGCTCACATGGCGCAAAGCACAAGAACAGGCGAAAGGATCCGGTTCGAGCCCCCAGTTCCCCACCTGCAGGGGAGTCGCCTCACAGGTGGTGAAGCAGGTCTGCAGGTGTCTGTCTTTCTCTCCCCCTCTCTGTCTTCCCCTCCTCTCTCCATTTCTCTCTGTCCTATCCAACCAACAACGATGACATCAAGAACAACAATAATAACTACAACAATAAAACAACAAGGGCAACAAAAGGGAAAATAAATAAATATAAAAAAAAAGTTTTGGAAAGGTCATCTCATTTATGCTCACTACAATGCCCTAGTGTGATGACTCCTATTAGGAAACAGAGTTAGAAAAGGAAGAGAGTTGACCAAATTCTCAAGCTGAGGTTTCAAACTGATTTTGTCTGACTACTAAGAAGGTTATTGTTTTGAAGGGGAACTTGGCTCCACAGAACCCTTATGATCTATTCTAAGAGCCCTCAATGGGAGAATCAAACCCTGTTTTTCCTATCTATAAAAAGAAAACTATTGCTCTTGCTTTTCAGGATGAGAAGACAGACTTAAAATAATCTTTATTGAATGTGTTCAGAAAGGTGCTATCAAGTTTCTTTTGCTTATTTACATACTTTCTCTCCTTTCTTTCTCTTTTCTCTAACCTTTTACCTCCATTAGGTGAAAGAACCATCAGAAATGAAAAGAAGGCTTTAAAGCAGTTGACAAGTATCTATTTAGTGTTTATTCTATGCAAGATAACTCTTTTATATGTTGGAACAAAGCAGTGAAGAAAAATAAATAAACCCAAATCATGCCTTCTTATTGTGCCTTGTATTCTAGTGGGATAGGAAGGAACACAATAAACTACACTAAAATTTTAATTACTTCATGTGCTAGAAGGCATTATGTACTCTGGAGAGAAATAAAACAAAAAGAAAAGGGAGAAAATGGAAAAGAACACTGTGCAATTTCATGTAGGTTCCTCTGTTTCTCCTACCTCAATCATTTTCTTTTTTATTTTCCTTTGTCAGTGTGAGTCATCTGGTGAACACAACAAAATTTAGTGTCTGTAAACCACACAGATGATTCCATGCTGATAACTGTGATACTGTGCTACAGATATTTCTAAATCAAGTAAAAGAGTAAAGGGTGTAGAGGATGATTCATTTAGCTTCTATAGAAGCAGGGAGGTTTCCAGAACAGTGGAGACTACAAACTGCTTTTTTTAAAATGCATTTGTGATTGGGGAAGTGTTTAAGAGTGCCTGAATACATCAAAGCTTGTTGTGGAGTGGGATTATAAAATATATGGGGGGCATACACTAAATTACCCCCCCAATATTGAGTGCTGTAACTTTTGAAAAATATGCCAATTCAAGTGATAGTAAACATTCTATTAAAAGTACATATTTTGGGGGTCAGGAAGTAGTGTAGCAGGTTAAGTGCACATGGCACAAAAGCACAAGGACCAGCATAAGGATCCCAGGTTGAGCCTCCAGCTCCCCACCTGCAGGGAGGTTGCTTCCCAAGTGGTGAAGCAGGTCTACAGGTGTCTTTTTCTTCCCCTCTGTCTTACTCTTCTCTCTCCATTTCTCTCTGTCCTATCCAACAATAATGACATCAATAACAACAACAATAATAATCACAATAATAAAACAACAAGGGCAACAAAAGGGAAAAAAATAGCTTCCAGGAGCAGTGGATTTGTGATGCAGGCACTAAGCCCCAGAAATAACTGTGGAGGCAAAAAAGTACATTTTTTATTATTTTATTTAAAAGATTACACAGAGACCTAAACTCTTTAGGAGTGTCTACATGTCACTGATCTATTTCCCTGAACAAGTCACCTAGTTCTTTTATCCTAAAGCAAGACCATCTTTGTATGCTCATCCAATTGTAGTATTTTAGAATAGGAAAGAATATTTGCTACTGTACTGTGCCAAGAAAACAAAAAGACTGCTAACTGAAAACGAAAAAGGAGATACAAGCAGTTAAGAGTCTGCATTAACCAAAGCTAGTACTGATAGAGCTGGGAAGAGATTCAAATTCATTGTTTTGGGTAAGAAATATACTGTCAGTAGCAAGAAGAGAAATATGGGCACGAAAGAAAGATGTCTTGATATAAAGCCCTTGGCTAGGAGGGGCTGAAAATAGGGACAGAAAGAATTACTGGCAGCTCATTTTTGTAAAAGCAGTCAACTAAAATTCCATTCACCACTTGTGTTCAAGAAAGAGAAAGAAGCTGGAGTTGAAGAAAAGAAGGCATCAAGAGAAGCATGGCATCTGTCAATCTGAATTTTGAAGACACATTTCTAGGCTAGTGGAATTCTAAAGCGTTAAAGAGCAAACTGAAGCTGGTCTTGGCAGCACCAGAAAGTATGTCAATTGCTGAGTAAACTGAGCTCTCAGTTTCAGCACAGGTGAATCACATTACATTTTGATTGTCCAATTTTTCTAAATGTCTAAAGGAACTTCTACCAAAAATTATTTGTAATTAAGTCTAGGAAACAGGTTTCTAAGAAACTCAATTTTTCATCAATACCATTTTGTAGGCAAAAAACTAAGGTCCTGGGATAGAAAGAAAATTTTCAAACTAGACTTGGGGCTTACTTCAAGTCTGATTCCTTAGGACTCTCCTAACTCCAGCACAGAACATTTTACTCAGTAAACACCAAAGAGGACTTGCTATCTAGAAAAGACCACTTAGAATCAGGGATTATGACCAGGCTAATATCACAAACTCAAGAATTAGTCATATAATAAACAAAACATTCCCATCCCATTTCCACTGTCCAGAATGAGGTTCTTCAATTTCAAGTACATTTTTTGTTTAATCAAGGGTTCCATTTGCCATTCCAAATATTAAGACACAAAGGAAGTACAATGTCCTGAGATACAGTCACATTCAGGGATAATTAATGGAGAATATTTCCTAGGGTGGAGAAAGGGGCCTGGAATATTGCACACTAGTTATGCAGGAGGAACTGGGAAATGAAAATGACAGAAATATACTATGATATTTCAACAGACTGATGTGATGTCATGCCTAGTAGTCAAGGAGGTGGGCATTGAGATTCTTAAAGTCTCAACACCTGGGGGAATTTCTGATCTCAGAAACTAATATAGACTCTTATGTAAACAACTTATTCTCTTAGACCTCAATTTCTCTATCAAAATATATAATAACTGACACTGATAACTTCTTCTTGATTTCTCCCAGGTCTGATAGCACATGTTTATTAGGAGTTCTGGGGTAAGGCACATTGTTTAAAAAAAGACAAAAGGGCATGTGAGGCAGCAGATAAGAAGCCTGAAGTTGGGAGTTGGGCAGTAAAGCAGCAGGTTAAGCGCACGTGGTGCAAAGCGCAAGGACCAGCATAAGCATCCTGATTTGAGCTCCTGGCTCCCCACCTGCAGGAGAATCTCTTCACAAGTGGTAAAGCAGGTTTGCAGGTGTCTATCTTTCTCTCCCCCTCTCTGTCTTCCCCTCCTCTCTCCATTTCTCTCTGTCCTATCTAACAACAATTACATCAATAACAACAATAATAACTATAACAATAAAACAAGGGCAACAAAAGGAAATAAATAAATAATAAAAAAGAAGCCTGAAGTAATAATAAGTTTGAGTCTTGAAGCTTGACCAACTTCTTAAAATTTTATAAGAAAGAATTATTTAATAGATGAACTGGATGCTTAATTTATATTCTTAGCATAACTCATATGTGAAAGTAGCTTCATAACTACCACTGTGATCTTAGAAAAACCTTTTCTCTACTGCTATCATCAAGTCCACAGGCATATTTTGAATAGTATTCTACCATCAGAACTCAAGTAGTATCTTAGGCCTAATAACATCCTAGGTCATATTGCCTCTAAAAATACACATTATTAGGGTAACAAGGTGAAGAAAGCAGCATCCTTTAGGAGTTATATTAGGATTCTTTTTAAGGGATGACCTTATTTGTAGAAAGATGTCTTGGTGAGATCCTCAGGAAGAAACTGAACTCTCCATAGTCTGGTAATCTGTTTCTAAAGCAGAGGGAAAGGTCTTTCTGAGAGAAAAGAAAGAATTGGGAATATCCACACAAAGAGAGTCTGTAGCATGATTCTGAAGACAGAGGGTAAGGGGTAAGGAAGAAGACTGAGGAAAGACAAGAATTCAAATCACTCCACTATAAAATGGAGCCAGTATCCAGATCTACCCAGATGATTCATGTTCTTATCTTCAACAAAGTCAAAAGAAATCAGAACATGTTCAGTAATACTGGGTATTATATGCAAACTACTGAACCATCTGATTTTTTAAGACCTATTTTATTTTATTTCATAAGAGAAAAAATGTGTGTATGAGAGAGAATCAAGGCTGTCATATGTGGTGTCAGTGGTTGAACTCTGAACCTCATGATTTTTTTTTTTTGCCTCAAGGCTTATTGCTGGGGCTCAGTGCCTGCACTACAAATCCACTGCTCCTGGAAGCCATTTTTCCCATTTTGTTGTCCTTGTTTTCACCCTTGCTGTGGTTGTTATTTTTATTGTTGTTATTGCTGTTGTTGTTGCCAGATAGGACAGAGAGAAATTGAGAGAGTAGGGGAAGACAGAGAGGGCGAGAGATAGAACACCTGCAGACCTGCTTTACCACTTGTGAGGCAACTCCCCTGCAGATAGGGAGGTGGGGGCTCGAACCAGGATCCTTACACCTTTCCTAGTGCTTAGTGACATGTGCACTTAACCCAATGTGCTACCGCCCGGCCCCTGAACCTCATGCTTTTAAGACAAGTGCTTTATATGATACAACCACCTCCCTGGCTAGGACTGATATATTGGGTTGTTGGAAAAATCATGACATATTTTTTGAGGAGGGTATACAGCATAATGGTTATGCAAACAGTCTCTTATGCCTAAAGCCCCCATGGTCCCAGGTTCAAGCCCCTGCCCCACCATAAACCAGAGCTGAATGGTGCTCTGGTAAAAAAAAGAAGAAGGAGGAGGAGGAGGAGGAGGAGGAGGAGGAGGAGGAGGAGAAGAAGGAGGAGAAGGAGGAGAAGGAGGAGAAGGAGAAAAGAAAAAGAAAAAAGGAAAATAATTGTTTTTTATGTTTTACTAGATGTGTCATGACTTTTCTGATAACCTAGTATGTGTGTAATCTGAGGTGAGACAAACAAAACTTAAAAAGAAAAAAAAAGTAGAAAATATACCTTTATAAGCTACTATCACAGATATGTGTAATAGCTGTCAGTTATACCAACCAGGACTGACTGAGTTAAGAATAACTCAACCATGTGAACAACACTGCATTTATAGCCATCTTCACAAACATTTATGACTTTGATTTTGAAGTTTGTCTTTTAACATGAGGATAATTTACCCTTGTGCATTTTTGTAAATTGTTTTACTTACATTTTCTTTTTTTGCTTTGTTTTGTTTTGTTAACTGGAGTCTCACGCATACACAGTTTTATAGCTCCCTGGCCATTTTTCATTAAGATAAAGACGAAGATAGGAACACACCATAGTACTGGAGTGTTCCACAGTGCCATTGTATTCCCACATGGTGCCACGTCTCAAATTTTTGTTGTATTCATGGCAAAGTATGCTTGCTACTTGATGAGTTATCTCTTCAACCTTTCAGTTTTTTCTTGATGAGCTCTCAGAGTTTTTCTAGTCCTGATATTCGAAGACACCCAGGTCAGCCTCTTAATCTTTTAATCATTCAAGAAAAGCAAACTAAGCTTTGATGAAGATCTCACACCACAGTGTGATCCTATAGAATTTTTTTAAATATTTATTTTATTTATTTATTTTCCTTTTTTGTTGCCCCAGTTGTTTTATTGTTGTCATTACTGATGTCATCGTTGTTGGATAGGACAGAGAGAAATGGAGAGAGAAGGGGAATACAGAGAGGGGGAGAGAAAGATAAGACACCTGCATACCTGCTTCACCTGCTTCAGTTGCTTGTGAAGCGACTCCCAGGCAAGTGGGGAGCCGGGGCTTGAACCAGGATCCTTACGCTTGTCCTTGTGCTTTGCCACTAAGCCAAGTGTTTGTAACCTGCTGCGCTACAGCCTGACCCCTGAAAAATTTTTTAAACTCTGTTTTTTCACTTTCTCTGTGAAAGCAGTAATAATTGTATTTATCTCATATCCAGTGAGCTAGCTACATCAGTTCTAAATGTTATTTTGTTATAATATTTTTCTTAAACCTCCCCACCCCCAGTCTTCAATCTCTTCCTTTCTTTCCCTTCTTTTTACAAAATTTCAAAACATTGGGAGAGATTTCATTGTCATACTTATCCACACTCTACCTTTTTCCTTAACTGAACAGCAGGGTGATTTGCATAAAGACAATTAGTGGAAATAAATTGGAAGCACAGGTAAAACCTGGTTTAGCCCTTGATGTCTGAAACTCAGAGTGAGGGCCTGAAAGCGATTTCTGGGCTTCCCATAGAGGAAGCAAGTTGAGGAAAGCCGAAGGGGCCTGGATACCTTTCAGTTGTGCTGGGTGTCGGCACTGGAAGGAACACTTGCTTCCAAAAGTGGTGCCTTGGAGACAGGAGAAAGAGGCAGCATAGACATGATGCTGATCTGGGATGCCACAATCTACTGGTTCACACACCACCTGCTTATTCCACTTGCCCTCCATGCAGGTCACCATGACGCTGGATCCTGTCTGCAATGCAGAGGTAGACACAGTGAGGAATGGCAGATGAAGGCTCAATGTGTAGGAAATACTGTTCTTTCCAAATCTATTATTCATTGTATTATATGGGTACTACTAATGCATAATGTTTAATATTAGTTTACTTTAAACAACTTATTATTAGTGATTTAATAAGGATAAATAAGTTTGTACCATGTCCTATCCCCTCCATTGGAAGCTCCCCTATTCTTTCTCCCTCTGGGAGTATGGACCAAAATTCTTATTTATTTATTTTTTATTTATATTTTATTTATTCCCTTTTGTTGTCCTCTTTTTGGGTAGTTATTATTGTTGTTATTGATGTGGTCACTGTTGGATAAGACAGAGAGAAATGGAGAGAGGAGGGGAAGACAGAGAGGGCGAAAGAAATATAGAAACCTGCAGACCTACTTCACCACCTGTGAAGCGACTTCCCTGCAAGTGGGGTGCCAGGGGCTCAAACCGGGATCCTTATGCGGGTCCTTGTGCTTTGTGTCACCTGCCCTTAACTCACTGCACTACCGCCCAAGTTCCTGGACCAGAATTCTTTATGGGGTACAGAAGGTGGTTTTAACGACCCCCCAGATGGTAAGATTAGGTATTTCAGCACCCATTTTACAAATGCAAGAACTGGGGTTCAAAGACAATATATCATCACCCCCAAGGTACATAGCTAGAAAAGGATAAATAGGAGCTGAACCCAAAGGCTATGCTCTTAGTTGCTATCCGTAGCCTCTCCGGGGTCATTATTTCCATTGGATTGATAATTGTGAGACCCTCCAGTCATGACTTCTTTTATGAATAGCTCTTAGAACTTAAGACCTTGGAGAGGGACTGCTTACTTACCTTCACATTTCTTGGTTCTATAGGAACATATTTTACTGCGTAACATAAAGGACATCATGGGGGAGCTTAGGTGTTTGTACTCTGTGATCTGAGCCATGAAAGAGGAATTTGGACCAGTTTTATCCCAGTACTTATTTTCCTCTGGCACTTAGTATAGCCACTAATCTCTAGTGAACAGATGATTTTGTGACTGAAAAAACAAATGAATGGGCACTGACAGAAGATTCACCTCTACCTAAAGCAATCCATTCCATTATTGTAGAATTATGACTACAAAGCTTTTATTCTCAGATGCTTAGTCCATGGTGTTTCCAAATTTCAGTCTACACAAAATCTCTGACACAAGTCTCAGAAATTCCAGGCTTTCACATTCATTTAATCTACATGTATCTACTGAGCATCTACTGTATGAGAAACACCATTTTTCAGTTCTGGGGACTCCACAAAGAGTAAGTGCAACACTAGTTCAGGTTCTGTGGGCTGTAGAGGGACTCTGAGTCCAACACCTGCACACACCTTGCTCTTGATTAGCTCATCATCCCGCTGAATTTGGAGCACATAGCCTGTCCTGCAGCTGACAGTACACTGGGCACCATGGTAGCGGTCACTGCTGGAACAATTTAGAAATGCATTCTCCACAATCAACTCAGGGCAGTCCGTGGCTTCGCATGCAAAGTGCACACAGCTAGAGAAAGAAGAAAGATGATTATCAGAGAGAACTTTTCTGCAGGGCCAATGTGCTCCTTCTGGAAAACAGGGACTCATGGCATTCTCCTCCAACATTTAAGGAGACAGAGGCTGAGAAGATGAAAAAGGACTACCTATACAAGTTTGTCAAGTTTACTAGTCAGAGTACATGCTATGAAAAATGACCCACCAGGGTATAGAACCTGGTGCTGAAAGTTTTCTGTGTGATAATGCTTTCAACCTGGCAGAATGTTACTTTCCCCATGAAAACTGTATATATAAAGCTATGCACTATTACATAGAAGCTGCATAACTCTGGGCATCTCAAACTTGAGTTACAGTGTATTCACATAATTCAGCCAACAAGAGGTTTCATATGAGACAGTACTGAGGTATTGAATGCAAAGGTCTTTTCCAAACTGTAATTTATGGATTCTTAGCAAATATACAAAGGCGGCGCCTTGGGAGTTGAGCAGTAGCACAGAGGGTTAAACGCACGTGGCGCGAAGCGCAAGGACTGGCATATCCCAGTTCGAGTCCAAGGCTTCCCACCTTCAGGGTAGTCGCTTTACAGGCGGTGAAGCAGGTCTGCAGGTGTCTATCTTTCTTTCCCCCTCTCTGTCTTCCCCTCCTCTTTCCATTTCTCTCTGACCTATCTAACAATGACATCAATAACAATAATAACTACAACAACAATAAAAAAACCAAGGGCAACAAAAGGGAAAATATTTTTTAAAAAATTTAGGAAAAAAGATGGTGCCTTGAAGCTTGCTGCAGCTGCTGTTCCAGCGTTTCTGCCAATTTGATTTCTACCCATTCTGTAAATTTGAGTGACATGTGAATTTCCACATGGAGCTTTCTCTTCTGTCTTCAGATGAACACCCCCTCTCTACAGTTGTTGCCATTCATCCCTATGCCTATTGCATTATGTTTCCACTGAAAGCTCAGGTGTTGTGTGCTCACTACCTTCAGGAATGTGTGCTAACCCTTAAGATCACAGACAAAAATCAATGAATCATTTCTGTGCTTAGGTGAACTTTCTCCATATATTGTACATACACAGAGTAACATTCAGCAACATTAGTGACTTCTCATGGACTCCTTATATACATAAGTTCACCTCATCCTTCTGAGCTAAGTGTTACTCATTTTACAGTTGGAAAAAAAAATTGAGAGTAAGTTATTTATTTAAGTTCCTACCCAGATGTGTAACCCCAAAGCCCTTGTTAACCTTATTCCACACCTGCATTAGAACTTCCATCATTATAAGAAAAAAATCCTTATTTGGGGACTGAGTGGTAGTATACCTGGTTGAATGCACATGTTACAATGCACAAGGTCCTGGGTTCAAGCCTTTGGTCCACACCTGCGGAGGGAAAGCTTTGCAAGTAGTGAAGTGTTGCTACAGGTGTCTCTCTGTCTCTCTCCCTCTCTATCACCCCCTTCCTCTTGATTTCTGTCTCTCTCAAATAAAAAATGAAGATTATAATAACAAAAAAACTTGGGTGGGATGAGGAGTGTTCCCATTTGATGAAGATCAAAGCAAGGGTCTTTGGAATCACTTTTGAGAGACAGGAATTCCAAGCTATGAAGCCAAAAATGGGTGAAAATCATGACCCCCCCCCCATTCTGTGCACATTAATGTTCTTAATAGGGAAAAAAATGAGCTGAAAAACTTGATTACATAGAGTGGAAAGAACACAGTGTTTAGTAATTGGACAAGTCTGGGGTTCAGGTCCATTTTAGTAATTTATCACTTGTTGAACCATGAAAAGTTATGTAATACCCAAGCCTCCTCATCTGTAAAGTGAAGATAGATAGCATAACCGATCTATTCAACATACTTTGTCTAGAGGGCTCTCATCAAATCAGATATTGCCCTATTTATTGGAGTCATATTTCTAGAAGGGACAGGGGGAGAAACATGGTTCCTGTTACCCAGTGTATCTAAGAAGGGAAAACATGTACCAAAGAAAATGAAGAAATCTATTTCAGATAATGATATGTGCATGCATATATGTGCATGTTAGGATACTAAAATGAGGTAAAAATTATAGGGTGACAGTTGGGGAGAAAGGACAACATGTATAGAGCATTCACTGGACATGAGAAGACACTTCGACTAAGGCCTAGATGAAAAAGGACAATGTTAACTGCAAAAGTATTTGGGACACAGGGAAACCTAGGAAGAAGAGAGAGCATGTGCAGAGGCCTTCGTAGAAATTCAGTGTGTTTGAAGAACTGAAACACTAGTGTCTAAGAAACACTTTGGGAAACTATGAAGTATCAAAAGCAGATTGTTTCTCTCCTCTGTCTTCTTTCTGCAATAGAAGGTATATGTTCCCTGCTCATAGGAAATTACCGGAACAGATTCTATCCTCAGAGGAGCAGATTAACACTGCATTAATGAGGCCAATCAGCATTCTTTATTATAGAAATTCTCAGAACCTTAACTATTTTAACTGTATATAATGCATTTTCGTGAGCGGTCAAATACAAATTTTACACTCTGATAACCTTACCTAAGAAACACTTTGGTGTTTATTATTTCTTATCTATTTCTCATTTCTTAGAACTAGCATCTTCTGGAACATGTATTGGGAAAGAGAGAGAGAGAGAGAGAGACCCTTTCTTTCTTAATACATTTGTCAGCACCTGGCTTAGAAGTTAGAAACTAGGAGAAAAGCATGAAAAGTGTTGACTTCTGGATTTTACCTACGTTATCTTATCTGTGGGATGGATCTCTGAGATAGTATTATTATTCCAATTTTCAAGAAAATGAAACTGACACTAGCAATGTTTTCAGTTGCTTATCCAATGGCACTCAAGTTGGACATAATTCCAATGTGGATGTCTGTCTGCCCTTCTCTTTCCTTTGCTTTCATGTTAGTTGGAAAGGGCTGTGTGAACACATTGTCCAGAAATGATAAACACTGCTCCAGCTCCCAAATAGCTCCCTGACACAGCCCTGTCATTTCTGAAATACACAAACAGAAAATCAAAACAAAGAAAACAATGCAAAAGACTTCAGTTTCATGGGAAAAAAAAAAAGAGAAAGATTTAATACCAAGGATGGATGGTCAATAAAAATATTGAGGAAAGGGAGACACTTCTCATAAAATAAGAACATGACTAATGAGAAATAAATATAGATACTTTTTAAACATTGTATTTATTTATTTATAAAGAATTTATTTATTCACTAGAAAGATAGGAGGGAGAGAAAGAACCAGATATCACTCTGGTACATGTTCTGCCGGGGATTGAACTTGGGACCTCATGGTCAAGAATCCAGTGCTTTATCCACTGTGCCACCTCCCGGACCACAACATTGTATTTATTTAGTGTATACAGACATAGGGAAATCATTCTCTCTCTCTCTCTCCTTCTCTATCTCTCTCTTCACATACATATAGTTTATGTACTTAAAAGACTCAAGTTGCACAAAGAAGAAGATCTTTAGTGATCTGTCAAACAACCCCCCAATTCCTGCCTTACATGACCAGTTGAAATGGACCCAAATCCTGCCTAACAGAGACCTTGCATTGAGTCCTGTTTGAGACAGAAGTTATGGGTTGGTGAGGCCTCCCTCCTGGTTCTGTTCCTTTGACTTTGAGTTCAGCTTCTGTGACCTGCTACTTAGCTGCAATTATGATATGGGGAAGTGGAGAGAATAACAGGCATGCTGTTTTAAAATCATTTTGGGTTTCTTAGATGGAGACAGCATGTTCAGCACTAGGAGGAGATGCTTTGGACACAAATGCTACAGAAAAATTGGAAAGTGAGCCTGTGAGAGAGTTAGAATGAGATAATTAATTTCTTCTACTCAGAAATGAGGCACCATAGGAAGAACCCCTAAAAAGTCCCTCTGCTCTCAAATTCTGTTGTAGTGGGATAGGGGTGAGGTTTTGCAGAACTAACATGCAATGTCAGTAAACTGCAGGGCTGAGATGATCTGACAGCAAGAGAAGCTGAATGGGGGAACCTAGTAGAGTGCATACACTTGACCAAATAGCAACTCCATCCCAAGGTGTCTACATAGAGCTGAGGACCTGACCTGTCCAAATATTTACAGGTGCTACATCCCTAGAATAGGTCATAAATATGTTTTTAAAATTTTTATTTACTCTATTTTTTTTTATAAAGATAGAGATAATATGGAGAAAGATACAGGGAAAAGGAGGGAAAAAATATAAGGATACAGAGACCAGAGAACTGTTCAGCTCTGGCATATGGTGCTAGGGATTGAACCTGGGACCTCTGAGCCTCAGACATGAGATTTTTTTCATAACTATTTTGTTGTCTCCCCTGCCTGACATTTACAGGTCTTTAGGAGGATAAATAATCCTGTTTTTTTTTTATTATGAACATATCTGACAGTCAAATCTAGATAGTGATTTAAGGAAGATAACTAAGGAGGATTTAACATTGTTATCTGTAGCTTAATCTGGTTCAAGGAATAGCAATCTTGATAAAGAGGACAGAACTTTAGTTCAGAAGTTCTGAGAACCAAATTCAAATTCTGATCCCTCCTCTGATTTGCTGTGTGACTTTAGGAAACATATCTCTTTGCCTAGACTTAAGACCCCCATCCTTGAATAAGGATGTTGAGCTTGAGAATTTCTGAGAACCTTTTCCAGGTTTCAGGGAATCACAGTGTTGTGAGGATAAAACAAAAGAAAGACATGATTTCAAAATCTCTTGGTTTGAGAAATAAAAAATAATCTCATAATCACAAATACTAAGAAAAGTAAGGAAACCCAAAGACGCTCATTAACTGCTGAGAGGTCCGTTGTAAATGATTTTGGAAAAAAGTCAAGAGGTATCCATCTAGTGAAGACACATCTATGTTGAGGCTCATTCAACATAGAATGAAAACAAAGGAGGTAGGGCAGTGGGGACTGGGGGGCGGGGTTCTCTGGAATTTAAGAAATATAATCCAAGCATCAAAGGACATTCTGTGAGGCACTATTCCAGGAAATAGTTTCCAATTTGCCTTTAAAACCCTGATACATGTCTCTGGGGTTAAAGACTAAGCATTCTCTCATTAGTTTCCTTGTCCAACTCCCAGGTAAATCTCAAAAATTTCCCAACACATGTTCTAAGTGGTGCTATTTTCTCTGTGGGCTGAGGAGGCTGAATGAGCTTGTGTGCAGCAATCTGTAGCCCATGAAATACTTTATTCTGGCCTCCACAATCTTTCTTCTCCTTATTCTTCTCCTTCTTCTTCTTCCTCTTTTTCCTCCTCCTCTTCCTCCTCCTCCTCCTCCTCCTCATCATCATCACCATCATCATTGAAAGTATCCTAACCTGGACTAGAATACAAGATTCTATGTATCCTTGGCTTCAGTCTTAAGGACCTCTTTCCAGACCAAGTCCTCCTTGGATGTAAGGAGGTAACTAATTACATGAAGGATCTACTTTTCCCTAAAACTGACTTTTGAAAAGTTAGATCTCTGATAAAAATTGCCTCTCTTTGAAGAAACTGCATGGTGTCTGTGGTAGGGGAAAAGAAGTAAGGACCACAAAGAAGGAAAGGAGAGAGGCAGGGAGAAAGAAAGAAAACAGGAAGGGGGCTGGGAGGTGGCACACCTGGTTGAGTGCACATGTTATAGTGTGCAAATACCTGGGTTCAAACCTCCAGTCCCCACCTGCATGGGAAAAGCTTTACAAGTGGTAAAGCAGTGCTGCAGGTGTCTCTCTTTCTCACTCCCTCTCTATCTTCTCCTACCCTATCAATTTCTGACTCTCTCTATCCAGGAGATAAAGATAATAAAAATAAAAAAGAAAATGAGAAGAAAAGAAGAAGGGAAGGACTGAGAAAGAAAGAAATGGAATGAAACTGAAATGAAAGAAGAACAGAAGGCTCTCTGCTTAGGACATTATGGAAAACAGTATGGAAAGTCCTTAAATAAAAATGGAAATAACTTATTATCCAGCAATTTCATACATTCAAAAGAAATTTTTTTTAAAAACATCAAAAGGAATTTAAAAAAAAACACTAATTCAAAGGGATGTATGTATCCTAAGTTCACTACTGCATTATTTGCAATAGCCAATGAGTGGAAGAAACCTAAATGCCTATCAACAGATGACTAACTAAAGAAGTCATGACATATATTCTCAATGGAATACTACTCTGAAATAAAAAATTTATATTGTGTCCTTTGGGGCACAATAGATGGAACTGGAGGTGGTTATGTTTAGTGAATTAAATAAAGAAGTGAAATCAACATAAGAAGATTGTGCTCATCTGTGAAATTTCAGAGAAGAGAAATATAGAAACTTGCTATAAAAGGAAGTAGCCAAACTGTCTCTAAAACTTTGCAGAAAACTGTGGTGGTTATCAGGAGTTATCAGATGGGGGGTGGAATCAGAACTTTGGTGGTCCTACAGCTGTACCCCTACAATTGTATACTCCTGTAAACCATCAATTCATTAATAATTAATATTTTAAAAGACATATGAGAAAGTAGGTATGTTAGACACAATAGGTCTTAATCTGTGACTTTTTTTTTTCTTATTGAAGATATTTCTTAACTCTACCAAGAACAGCATCTCTCAGTATTTCTCCACCTTCCTTCCCCCACCTTCAACTTGGTGTGGGGTAGTCATTTGGCAAAAATTCCACAACTGGACCTCTCATGTGAAACTTGACCCTGTGTTCTTGGCTGTCTGAATTTATTCCAAGTCTTGCACAGGGACCTGAGACTCCTGAATCTAGGTCAGAGTACACTGCCTGAATTGATTTTGCTATAGTGATGCTTCTCCCAGGACAGCTCACTAGATACCATGCTGCTCTCAGGAAAAGAGACAAGTGAAGGGGATGACAGGGGCTGAGAGAGGCAGGAGAGGTGGGCAAGGTTGGGGAGAAGATAGAGGACAAGAAGGGGAGGGAAGAAAAAAAAACCAAGAAGATAATAATAAGGGAGTGAGAGTTAGGGGGCAGGGCAGTGTGGGTGGGAAGGGGAGGGGATCAACAGCCTCCTTCACTACCTGAGAAAGTTCGAAAAATAATGTGGTCTGTGTCTACTATAGTCAGCTGAGACTTGTGTTATAAAAAGTGATGTTTTTTTTTTTTTCCTTGGTTTCTGAGAATAAAGAAAGATGGGCTGGTGAAATAACACAGTGGTTACGCAAAAGATTCTCATGCCTGGGGCATGGCAGGCTCAATTCCCAGCACCACCATTAACCAGAGCAGTGCTCTGGTCTGTCTCTTTGAATCTCTCTCTCCCTCTCTCTCTCTCTCTCTCTCTCTCTCTATATATATATATATATATATATATATATATATATATATTTAGAAAAATAAAATCAATATATAAAAATGTGGCCTTTTTCCTTTTTAAAATCTTTTTTTATTATCTTTATTTATTTATTGGATAGAGACAACCAGAAATCAAGAGGGAAGGGTTGGATAGAGAGGAAAAGAGACAGAAAGACACCTGGAACCCTGCTTCACCATTCCTGAAGCTTTCCCCCTGCAGGTGGAGATCAAGGACTCGAACCTGAGTCCTTTCACATTGTAACATGTGCACTCAACCAGGTGTAAGCCACCACCTGGCCCCTTTTTTCTTGTTTTTTTTTTGCTTACAGTTGCTGCTTATTTTTTTCCTTTTCTTCCCTATTTGCTTGTTTCTTCCCTATTTGCTTGTTTGTTTGTTTTAATGCATTTACTCATTTCTGCCTATCTGGAAAAACCCCACCCAAGGGATATCTACTGTTCTTCCCTGGGGCATCAAGAGGCTCCTAAGCCCATCAAGCTTCAGTCCTGAGAATTCAACCTGCCTAAGACCTGTCCAAGTTCAAGGCTAAGTCTGCCCTTAGGACTGTGTCTTCATAATTTTCATTAATTCCACTGGCTTAAATGGGGGTAATTGAGACACCTTCCTTCTCTCCTTCCTCCCTGTACCTGGCTCTGGTGGACAGAGCATAATTTTTAGGAACAGACAAAGATTTTGCCTCCCACCATCTGAACGGTCTTGACTCAGTGTCTCTGTCCTTATTTCACAGTGCAGGTAAGCTAAAGAAATAAGATACTGAAATAACAAATGCTGGTCCATTCCTCTTCTCTCTTGGGAGAAAAGTATCATAGTATCAGAATTGGAAAGAATCACATAGAATACCCCCTGTTCATCATTCTGTAAATAGAAAATGGAAGCCCAAAGAGATGTTCATGGTTATGCAACAATTCCAAGAATTCAGCAAATACTTATCAATTGATTTGTTTTCTGAAGCTAAGCACTTCTGATGGTGTTACTTTAGGCAAAGAACCATTAACTAAATAATTCAAAGAAGTCAGAGCTGGCCTCAGTCAATTCGGGGACGGTCTTGGTGGGTCATTAAGAATGGGAAGACATTTCAGCAAAAAGTCTGATGGATTTACATTTTCCATAGACATTGAGACATTGTCTCCCTAGGTTTTGAGAATTAACTTATTTTTATATTCTGAAGAGTCAAGGATAAAAAGGCCCTCTTTGGGTGAAATATAACAATGAATGATATTTAAGGAGCTCTTTCGCCTCCAAATAATTGCAACAGACTTTGCACAACAGAAGCTAGAGGCAGTGGGCACAAAACAATGGGGGTTTTGCAACCACCTTTTGTGTTCTCTGTGGTAGCAGGGGTGTGGGAAAGGCTGGTGGGTTTTCCTCTTCCTCTCCTTGCTCCCAGGTACACATGACAGGAATAAATAGCCATACAGAGGGTCTCCTGGAGGAGACCACTGAGTTTACAACCTACTCTTTTCCCTTTGGAGTCTCATTAAACAAGTTTGAAAGAAGCTGTGTGACTGCATCAGTGCTTCTCCATCTGTGATGCTGGAATTCTAGAGGATAAGCTGGATGTATGAACATGTTGGATGAACTCTGTAGTCTCTGACACTTTTCCCAATTCTAACTCTAAAAATATTATACATAATTCTGTACAAGAAAGTGCCAATCTTCTATAGAAAGCAGTGATATTCTTTTTTAGTATATTGTCTTTACATGGCATGTTAATAGTTTGTAAAAGCACTTGTACCCACAAGATATATTTAACCCTCATGATCACCCTATGAAATGAGAATTATCATTGGTTTATTCCAAAGTAGAAAAAAGAGGACCAGAGAAATAATACAATAGTTCACAAGAGTTAGATATGACTGGCCCCAGGTTCAATCACTGGCACTGCCACTACCCAGAGTTGAGTGGTGCTCAACCAAAAACAACAACAACTTCAAAATAGAAAGGGAGAGTCAAATAAATGAAGTGACTTGTCCAAAATCACATGTTCAAGAAGGGACAGACTCAAACCCAGGTAAAAATGTCACCATAGTACATATTCTTTCTAGCAAACACTATTTACTCTCAGTTCTAGAGGAGATGTAGTCACCGATGTCAAAAGCACATTAGGATGATGTGATACGGTTCAAAGACAGACTCTTGGATTATTGGGGTACTCTCAGGTCAAAGTCATGACATAGAGATTTCACTCATAACAAAAATATACACAGACCAGTGATTACGCCAACACTAGACACACTTCATACCTCCACATGTAGAACTTAAGGCTCCTGCATTTGTTACTGGTGGTACAGAATATTCCACAGTTTCAAAGCTTATGAGAATTAATGCATACTTTTTTTTTTAATGAGAATCCTGAGACTCAGAGAATGCCAGTGATACACCCAGGGTCACCCTGTATGTCACTGCCAGCTCTGGGATTGCAAGCCAAGTAAGGATGGTTCTAACAGCACAACATATTTCTCTTTCTTCCTATAATCCTAGGAACCAAGAGCTGTGTGAGTCTCCAGGGCCCAAAGACAGAGTCAACCAGAACCCAAAGCCAGAGAAGAGAGATACACACACTTTAAAGCAACACACAAGGCTACCCAATTCTAAAATTGCTCCATCTCCACTTGGGTACAGAACAGCCCAGTGCATGCAGACTCAGAGTCCCTTACCTCCGCTCAGCAGAGCTGTAGGTCTCCCCTCTCTGGCAGCTGCTCAGGGTGACAGGGTCAAAGTTGTCGAAGGAGCGGAGGGCCACCCCCGAGATGGCGACCAGGGGTGAAGTGAAGCTCACACGTACCGCCTGGCTGTGGTAGAAGGGCTGGCTGAGGTCATGGACCACAGGGATAATCAGAGGATTGTTTCTGCAGCTCAAGACATGGAAGCCTGTCAGGGGAGACAGAGGGCCAAGGGGCCAGGCTCATTACTCAAGGCCAGTCACGCCCTCCCCCATGGGCCCCTCATGAAGCCCCCAGACCCTTTCATGTCACTGCACAAAGGCACCATTGGGTGGCCAGTGAGGATTTCAAGTTTGATTGAAAGTTTCTTTGTCTGCTTTTTTCTCTTGGTTCCAAATCTTCCCAATCCCCTTACCCACCACCCCCCTCACTGCTTTCCATTCACCTAGTACCCATAACCCTCCTCCCCACCCCACCCCCAACCCAATGGCCACCCCTGGCCAAGCATCACTGGTTCTCACCTCCCTCCCCCATTGCATTACAGCTTGAAAGTATGAGTTGCTTGTCTGCAGGCTGCCTTCCTGATGAGCAGTCAGAAAGAGGATGGAACTAATTCACAACAGTAGGATTTTCCTTGTGGCCAAATGCCTGCCCTCTTTAGTATTCTGAGTCTGGGCGCTGTGCTTATGGTGCAAAACATGCCCAAATATTGAGAGGCAAGAGCAGCAACCAGCTTTTCAGAAGGCAAAGAAGAGATTATTAAGTTCATGTGAGGCCAAATTTGATTGCCTCATTCAAAAATGTCCAGATCCCTCTAATATAGAAAGCAGAGGCCTGAGCTTCAAGAGGAAAAGGAAATGGCAAGGAGAAAAGTACAGCAAAGGGAAAGGCAGGGTCAGATGGACTTGGGGGCTTGGAAGTTGGCTTTGGTTGAAGTTGGATCTCTGCTGACAACTTGATTTAGTCGCTTCCTAATGCGGTGACTTTCACATGCCCCTCACACTCAGTTTCTGCATCTGAATAGTGGGAGAATCCTAACCATGCCATGGCAGGCCAATTATGGTGGGATAATTGCCCCTAGTGGAAGCTTAAGGCTCCAATCCCAGCATCCTCACTTCTGTGATCCAGCCTTCACGGGTGGTACCAGGATGCTAACACCAAGGGCCAAAGAAATGTACAGGCACAGGTAGCAGGACCTAAGGAGTTTCTGCAGAATCTAACATGTCCCCATTCCACAGAAAGACCTCTCCTCAGAGACTTCTGCAACACCAGGGTGGATATGAAAATATTTACTTCTCACTTAGGGAAAATTTCCAGGAATCCAGATAAGTCCAGAGGGGGTTTCTTTCTCTTCCTTATTAATATGTTCCCCTTTGCCTTGAAAATGAACTAAATAAGTAGACATAAAAAGCAAAGCACCCTCCCTCCAAGCTCCCCCAAGGCTTTGGCTTCACTCCAGAATGATCCCTGCTTGCTTCTTTCACCTCTTTAAAATGAACTCAATGTTATGTAGCTTGCATAACTTGGTAACTTGGACTTCAGTGCTGGCCTAAAATTCCCCACACCCAATAGGGCTGCCCAGGGGCACATCAGAAATGTAAAAGGGTGACAAGACTTCTTTAGAGCTAATATTGTAACAGTTACAGTCACAGTAGTCTCAAGTAATATCTCAGTCAGTTTAATGTGTGACTATAAAGTATATTATTGCTCCGTTGTGCAAAAGAGGAAAGTGGAGCTCTGAGGTGATGTATGGAAAGTTAAAGTGTCCCTGTTAAGCTGAGAGATAGTTCATCTGGTAGGGTGCATACTTTGCTTTGGGCAGTACTCAGGTTTGAGCCCTTGGCATCACATGAGAATGGCACAACTCACAGGGAGCTCCAGTACGATGGTATTTCTCCACCCCTCTTGCTCTTTCTGAATGAATCAGCCTGGGAACAGTGGAATCATATATTTGCACAACCTTGACTCCAAAGAGAAAAAAAAAAAAAACAGCCTTTATTTTCAAAGTGACTGAATGATGTGAGCAGTGCTCTTGTGAGCATGCAGAACAGTCCAGATGGAAGCTCTGGTCCTTGTCCATCCCCTTATCCTAGTCCTATGGGAGCTTCTCAAGAAGTAGCTAGGTCCTGACTCCTTCTTCTTACTCCTGAAACTAATACTTCCATACTCTTACTCCCACAGGGGACTCTGGAGTTTGTGTCTGTCATACTCCTACTGCTTTATGAAATTTAAAGGACCTCTGGTTAACGAATGTGGAGCACCAGGCTATACATGACTACAAAACCCTGGCTACTCTACCCTCTTGCCATGTGGCTCAGAGTTGTTCAATTCCTCCCTTTGAATCTGAGGAGCTAATGCCTATAATGGGAAAATACTCACTGCTTAGACTTTCCCAGATTCCTTTGATAAAAATACATGAGATGTCTAAGGTTAGCGGTCTCTGGCAGAAGTGAAGACTTGACACTGACCCCTTATCGCTAGACCTGCCAGCCTTAAATGACACAGACACATCCTGATTTGAGAACCAGGATGCCAGATACAGAAGAGAGAAATAGGAAAAGGGTGGAAGGACACATTCTCACTTAACTGTCACAAACACTCATGGCAGAAGTGCTCACCTAGATCATGGGTATGATCTCTGGTGTCAAGCAGTTGTACACTGATGGTCTCCTGCTTTTGGTCCCCATAATAAGTTCCATCTGTCACCAGGTGCACAATGACAGCTGCAGCAACCATGGGCTGTGAAAAGTATGCCTGGAATGCACAAGACATCGGAGGTCACTCATGCACTCGATCATAGCATGGGACTTCCAAGACAATGTTCCATTTTCAGAAACTGGGCAGAGACAAGTTCGGCAACAGGTTCTAAAGTCAGAACCCTCATTCCAAGTTGGCTCAGCAACTTCCAAGCTGTGTGATGTTGAGCAGCTTGCTGTGCCACTAGGCCTAAGTTTCATCACTTCTGAATGGTGGATTGAATCAATAGCTACATCACAAGGTAACTGTGAGGTTCCAGTAAAATAGTGACACTGCAGTATCTGAGATAAACTAGGTAATCAGTCACACACTACAACAATAACAACAACTACTACTACTAGTACTAGTACTGGGTTGTCAGAAAAGTCATAACATTTTTTATTTGCATAGAAAAAATACTTCATGACTTTTCCAACAGCCTAAATTATTATTTGTGACTTCTAACAGACAAATTTTGTAGGTGCAGAGGAAACAAAGCAAAATAAAGCACGGACCTCTGGATTTCTGTAGACTGTGTAGTTCAGTGTAGGTCAAATCACAACTCAAACTTCAATAAAATTTGCAATCCTCAGAAAACTGAATCCATAGCTAAGTGAAACACATAACTGGACCCACAGACAATTATATAATATTGAGTGACAAGGGTCTTATCCAACAGTTGATCAAACATGTGTATCACCAGCAGGAAGAGAATAGTCACTTGTGAGTATCAGTAAAGACTTCCAGACTTCAAGAAAGAGGAGACAATTTTTAGAGTCTTAGGACAATGAGTAGGGGACAAAAGGTATTCAAACTTTGCCAAAACAACAGTGGCTGAAGCATTTTAGGAGTAATTAAGGGATTCAATTTCAGGAAGTGCCCCACTGTTAAGTGTTTGGTTCCTTGTCCTTACAATTAACACCCTCAGTGGTTAAACAAAGGATCTTGAGTAAGGGTCATGGGAGTCAATGCTTCCTGGGGGCCACTGCTGGAGTATCAGAGGTTCTCAAAGCTTTGTCTTACCCGGATCCAGAAAGTGGTCTGAGCCAGCTGGGAATATGGGTAGCTGATGGTACAGGGGTACCAGGCATGCTGGGAAATGCCTTCAGTGAGATCTATCACCTTGGTTCGACATGTCTGGAAGCAAAGGAAGAAAAAAAGTATTTTGGAGACTTTAAGAGATTGCATTAAGTTCATTCTAACAATGTTTTACTGTCCATTTATTTTCTTTGTGGTAACACAAGATGAAGTAGGAGTAGGCAGGCAAAAGTGCAATCTAGTTCACTTGCTATAATGGAAAAGGGTATCCACAACAGTTATAGAGAAAAAAAAAACATTAACAGCATATTTTGGTAGACTTATGGTGACAAATCCTGAGGAAGTTGACATTTGAGTTAAGTTGGAAAGAATAGAGGAGAAATAGAACAAGTATTTAGATCTAAGTTAATGACAGATCATAGACTATGTTAGTGTAGAAATTTACTCCTTCCAAAGAAAATGAGCTATGAGCCAGGCAGTGACACAGCACATTGAATGATTATGTTATCATTCAAAAGACAGCAGGTTCAAGCCCCCATCCCCACCTGCAAGGGGGAAGCTTCATGAGTGTTGAAGCAAGTGTTTCAGAAGTCTCTCCTTCCCTCTCCCTCTCTATTTTCCCCTCTCCTGTCAATTTTTCTCTGTTCTATCAAGTAAATTAAACAAACAAACAAAAAAACCCACCAAGAGCAACAGATTCATCATGCAGGCCCAGTGATGATAACTCTGGTGAAAGTAATAATACTATTAATAATATTAATATAATAAAATACACTATCTAGTGATAACCCTTGTGGCCAAAAGACAATAAACTCCAAGCCCAACACCTCTTTCCTTTTACCAGTGGTAGATATGCCAATTGGTGTTAAAAGAAATGTGATGTACTTATGTGTAAGTAGAGTTCTTCAAAAGCTGGAATTTCTTGTATATCTAAATGCCATTTCATTCACTGCCATTTTCTCTCAAATAGTGTTTACTGAGTAACTACTATTTGCCAAGGAGTATGTGGTAAAGTGGTAGATGAGAGAGATGAGAAGTTTAGAGTAGACAATGTATACAAATATTCATCCAATTATATATACATAACTATAAGCTATAGAACAGAGAATTGAAAAAAGGGGAGCAAGGCACTGGTGCACTGGGTTAAACACACATAATATTAAGTGCAAGGACCCATACAGGGATCTGGGTTAAGGCCCCTGACTCCCCTACAAGGGGGAATTTCACAAGCTGCAAAGCAGGTCTGCAGATGTCTATTTTTCTCTCTCCCTCTCTCTTTATCTCCCCCTTCCTCTCACTTTCTCTCTGTACTATCCAATAAAACAGGGAAAATGGATGCCAGGAGCAGTGACTCCAGAGTGGGGCACCAAGACCCAGCCATAACCCTGGTAGCAAAAAGAATTAAATAAATGGCAGAAAATGATAGAAACAGTTGAATTGTTGAGTATAGTCACCCTTTTATAGAATTGCTTCCCAAATTAATGTATTTCCTCTGATATCTAATGTGGTCCCTCCCTCAAAACTTCCTGCTTGATTTGGGGTTATTTCATATTTTTAATTCTTAGTATATTCATCTGACAACAAACCTAGAGATCTCTGAGAACTTTGTAAGCTATTTTTAAGAAGTATGAAACAGGGAGTCAGGCTGTAGCGCAGCGGGTTAAGCGCAGGTGGCGCAAAGCACAAGGACTGGCATAAGGATCCCGGTTTGAACCCCGGCTCCCCACCTGCAGGGGAGTTGCTTCACAGGTGGTGAAGCAGGTCTGCAGGTGTCTATATTTCTCTCCTCCTCTCTGTCTTCCCCTCCTCTCTCCATTTCTCTCTGTCCTATCCAACAACGACAACAACAATAATAACTACAACAATAAAACAACAAGGGCAACAAAAGGGAATAAATAAATAAAATAAATTTTAAAAAAAGAAGTATGAAACAAACCTCAACCATTCTAAGTAAATATACACCTACAAAATGAACCCCAAAAAGGAAGAAAAGAAAGCAAAAGCAAAGAGAGAGAGAGAGAGGAGGAAGGAAAGAAAGGAAGGTAAGAAGGGAAGAGAGAGAGAACATGAAAGGAAGAAGAAAATCATATATAAGGACCATAGTACAATGCATACAAATATTCATTCAGCATAACTATAGTAGCAAGAAGCAGGTAAGGATTTTTATGTTTGTCTGCTAGGGAAGGAATGCATATAATATTGACATGGCATAATTCTATATGCATAAGCTAACAAAAGAACATGACTATTCTCTTAGTAATGATTCTAAAAATATTTAAATATAGGAATCGGCCAGTAGTGCAGTGGGTTAAGCATGGGTGGTGCAAAGCACAAGGATCCCAGTTTGAGCCCTGACTCCCTACCTGCAGGGGAGCCGCTTCACAGGCGGTGAATCAGGTCTGCAGGTGTCTATCTTTCTCTCCCCCTCTGTCTTCCCCTCCTCTCTCCATTTCTCTCTGTCCTATCCAACAAAGAGATCACTAACAACAATAGCTACAACAATAAAAAACAAGGGCAACAAAAGGGAATAAATAAATATTAAATGATGTAAGGATACCAGTTCAAGACCCCATGTCCCCACCTGCAGGGAAGTCACTTTACAGGCGGTGAAGCAGATCTGCAGGTGTCTCTCTTTCTCCCCCTGCCATCTTCCCCTCTTCTCTCCATTTCTCTCTGTCCTATCCAACTACAATGGCAACAATAATAATTACAACAATAAAAAACAAGGGCAACAAAAGGGAATAAATAAATAAATGTTTAAAAATATATATATATATTTGCATAATGGTGTGCAAAGAGACTCTCATGTCTGAGGATCAAAAATCCCATGTTCAGTCCCCAACACCATAAGCCAGAGCTGATAGGTGCTTTGGTAAAAATGAAAATAATGATAAACTATAAATAAATATTTAATACTAGTAGGGGGCTTAGCATAATGGGTATACAAAAAGACTTTCATGTCCGAGACTAAAGTTTCAGGTTCAATAATCCAAACCAACAAAAGTCAGAGCTGAGCAGCACTAATAATAATAATAATAATAATAATAATAATAATAATTTAACACCCTGTTTGTTCAGTTTTGGTCCTAGTGAATCAAAACATAGTACTACTCATGAGTTCATAGACATCTTCATGGAGAAATCACATGAAAAAAATCATACTGAATAAAAAAAGGAAAAGAGACACAAGTGGGCAAGTACATTATGATGCTTAAGTATCACATTGCAAGGCAATATCTTGCCCAAGAACTTACCTAGATGAATACAGAATGGAAATATAATACAACAATGATACCTGAAAAGTACTTATTAAAGCCACATTAAAACACAAAGGTGAATTTATGATATACAATCATTAAAACATACTTTTATTCAAATAAACTTTTAGTTGCATCATTGTCATTTTATTTACAGGAAGGTTGCAAAACGAATACAGGCAGATGCATAATTCCCTTCAATACTAGCACCTTTGTCAATATATTCTTGAAATCTTACATAAATAAAAATAAGTTGCTTAACCAACTCTGTAGAATCTCTCACTTTGACCCAAGAAACTGCAATAATTAGCTGGCTTTGAGTTAAGGAGACCCGGTTCCAGCTTGAGTTTTTTCTAACTTGGTATGTGGTTGTGGACTAGTTGTTTTGCCTCTTTGGAACTCAGTGTATCTGTCACACTGGATGTTGGAATAGGTCAACTATTTTCAGAGTGCTATCTATGGATCCTATGGTTCCTTGCAGGTTCCAGTCTTGGGGGGATGTGGGAAGGTTTATTTGGCTTTTGATACACTCTTTCAAACTGAGCATATCCAGTCATCTTTTTCATGTATCAAGTTGGCTTGTTATGTTTCATTTAAGAGAAGAGCTTCATTACTTTAAAATATAAAAAGGGACTTAAACCTGTTCATCGCTAAACTTCTCACCCCTCCTTGAGGAAACATCAAAGATAGAGTATCTGTTTCCTAAATATCCAGGTAATTTACTTTTTTATTTATTTATTTAGTTAGTTAGTTATTCCTAGATAGAGACAGAGAAATTGAGAGGAGAGGGGTAGATAGAAAGAGAGAGAGACAGATGTTTACAACACTCTTTCACCACTTACAGAGCTTTCCCCCTGCAGGTGGGGACCAGGGGCTTAAACCTGGGTCCTTGCACATTGTAATGTGAGCTTTTAACCAGGTGTGCCACTGCCTGGCCCCCTCCAGGTAACTTCTTAAGGAGACCAAAAATCAATCACATCTTTGCCTGGGGATTAGATGATTTCACTTATTCAAGTCTCTAGAAGCCTAATGCTGAAGAGACAATGGGGAAAACAAAGCCACTTTAATGGGCTGGAAGACATTTTCAAGTTTATTTATTTTTCTCAAAAACGACTTGGACCAAGTTTTGGCAGATCTGCCAGTAGATTGTGTTACATTTTACAACAGTGCGAGACTTTGCATAAACTATCTATGGCATTTGAAATCTAGGCCAGCAATTCGACATGTATCATTTTGGAATTCTTTCCCCTAGTGCTCTTAGCTGCCTGTCCCCCAGCAGAGCGTGGTGGAACATATCTCTGGAGTTTTGGTGGGGAATAGGGGTGTGGGGGGTGTGGGGGGATTATCTCTGCATCTGAAGCATTCACAAAGAAGTTTCCAGCATGAACAAAGCCCTCTTATTGCTCAAATACAATTTCCTCTTATCTCAACAGTTCTATCAGCACTAGACAGAGTTTTAGAGGAACATGCTGCTGTTTTTTATTCTTCTGTTTTCCTATTTAGTTTTGTGTTTGTTTCAGGCTGGCTGAGATCCTGACCAGGGACAGTCGAAGCAGATCAGAGAGGAACACACAAAGCCAACTGAACCTTTGCCCAAAGCCCCAGTTGATCTTTAAACCATCTATGTTTCTGAGGAGGCAAGCAGAGGCTGCTGGAGAAAGGGAAAACAAACACTTGGAATCCTCCTGCTTTTATGGTCACTGCTCAGGTTTGCTCATTGTGTGGCCATTTAAATGGGGGGCGGTAGACTGGAGCCCAAAGCACAGATAGAAGACATTTGTCTTGCTCATCATGACTAGTATATAACTAAGTAGATGAAGTTGTATACTATGTCTACCTAGTTGTATAGACTAAGTATACAACTGGGAACCCCAAGGTGACTGATTTTATAGGAATCTTCTATTTTCCTTCAATCATAATTTTTTTTATATCTTCAAAAAAAGTAAATCCAACTCCATAAAGCATTCTTAAGCTATGCATATTTTACTGAATACTTCTTCCGTGGAACAAGCGAGAAAGTTACATCATACACTTCATGTGGCCTCAAGCTGTTCCACTGTCACCCTGAATTCCTTTTCATGTATCACCTCCTTCTCTCCAGTTATTTGGTGCCAATGGCTCTGGTGGCCTTCCCAGTATCTTCTTATCTCCTCCTCCACCAGCCCAATCTACCCCTCTCACACCTTATGTGGGGACACTCAGTTTTCCGCCTTTGCCTACACTTAACACTTCTTAAGATGCTAAAGCTCTACCGGAGCCTCAGCCCCATAGATAGCAGGAGGTAAACACTTTGGTACACTCTGCCACACCAGCAAGAGTAAGAGTGGATGCCTTCCTTCACATCCTTGTCTTATAGAAAGTGTCAAGGAAGCTCTAGGGATATCAGCAGCCACCAGGCTTCAAGCTCCCTTGCAGAGATAAGATCAGGTCACCTATAGTTGAAACCTACTAAGTGGCAAAAGCACTACAGAAAAGCAAAACCTCTGGTTGCCAGAACTGACACCCTTTCTTCATTGTCCTGCACTCTGTAAATCCTATCACTGTGGGAGAGAACTATCTCTAGTAAGATTTTTCTCTTCCCCTGCAATAATTCTTAGCAGAAGTAGAATATAGCAATCCTGATACACTGCACTTTCTCCTCCAGGAAACCCAGTCCTGAGTCCCTGATGGAATCTGAAGAGATCACTACTTCTCACAGTCATCACAGAAGCTACAGGAACCAAGAGACAACCGGTCATTTTTCCTTTAGTCTTCAGAGTTAGCTCTCATCTTAGTATCACCTCTTAGATGTTCTATTAGTCTCAGTGATGCTGGTGCTTATTTTAACTAATATCCCATAGGAAACAGGAAATCTGTGTCAACTCTGGCTCTGTCATTATTAGCTGGGCATCCCTCCCACACTGAGGTTCCCTCCCCATCTATGAAATGTGGTGGTTAGTGGAGGTGGTATCTCAGCCTGTGTAAGAATCAACTCGCATGCCTCAGGTCTCAGAAGCTGCAGGTTCAATCCCTGGCACTATGTTATGCCAAAGTTGGGCAATGTTGTAGTTTTTTCTTTCTTCTCTCTCAAAAAAAATTTTTAATCAAATAAAAAAAAGTACAATACTTGTCCTGGATGACTGCTAAGTGCTTCCAGATGAAAAGGACATTCATAGTAATAGTATCAATCAATAGTCTCACAGTCATAATATCATTTATTTGTATTATTTTTTCATCATCAGTGGGGCTTTATAGCTTTTGAGATACAGAGAGAGAAAGTGAAAGAGAGCACAGCACCAAAGCTTCCTCCAAAGCTGTGCGGGCCAGGTTCAACTGTGTGTCACACACAATATCATTCATTTAATCCCCACAAATACATTGTATGTCTGAAATAAAAGAGGAGATACCTTATAATCCAGTAATATCACCCCCAGACATATGTCAAAGGACATGAAATCACAAATTTGAAGGCACAGATGCACCCCCATGTCTATAGCTGAATTATTCACAGTTGTCAAGGAATCAAATCAATCTAAATGCCCATCAACATACTACTACTTAATAAAGAAGTTGTGGGACATGTAATCAACAGGATACTAATCTGCTATTTTAAAAGATAATATTGTGTCCTTTAGAACAAAATGGATAAAACTTGAAGTGATTGTGACTAATAAAGTAAGAAAGGACATGAAAGACAACTAATGGATGGCTTTGCTCATATGTGGAATATAGACAACTGAAACATAAATTTATAAAAACAGTAGCCAACCTACAAAAACCCCTCCTTATCCAGCAAGTATGTAGTTCCCATGAAAACTTTATGGTGCTCCTTTCTCAATGGACAAATCCCCCCCCCGCCCGGGGTTATAATTGGTGATACATGCCTGTATACCTGTACCTTTCCCAGTAGTTATTGTTTGTTTTATTTCAATAAAGTATGAATGACGGGGGGGAGGCAGGGGCTTGCACATGATAAGTCCTCACACATGATAACATGTGTGTTCCATCAGGTAAGTCATCAACTGGCCCTTTGTCATGGACAATTGTTTTTCTGATAATCCATGGACTCTCCCCACCCCCACCCACACACACACACTCCATGGAACCACACTGCCCATTCTGTGAAATACTATACATACTTCAAAGTCAGTTTAAAATCTCTGAAAGCCCTTGCTCACCCCCTAGGCAGAATTAACTGATCATTCTTATGGCTTCATGTAGCCCTTTATTTATACCTTTGTTATAGCACTTGTCAAGTTGGGTTACAGTTATTTAAAACCTAGTCCTATCCCTTTAAACTTTGAAAACTTCCAAGGTGAGAAAAGGTGAGAACCATGTATTATTTACCTCCAAATAAATCCTAGCAGACTTCTCAGCACAGAGGACTTATCAATAACAGATGCCCAGTGAATAGTAATACCCACTAATACCTTCAAAAGCAGTAACATGCATCAAGTACCTGCTATAGAGCTATGCTACTTTTTTAAAAAACTTTATTGGGAGGAGGTGTTAATGGATTACAATACTGTGGTTGACACATGGATAAAATATCTCATCTCCACGTAATAGGTATCTGTAAAAAACTCTCACCCCTCATCATGCACCAAGAATCCAAAGCCATCTCTCTTCTCCCCCTACCTCAGAGGTCCATACTTTGGCTCAATGCACTAAATCGGGCCACCGATCGTTTTTTAAGAACTCTACTAATTTAGGCAGTTTTCATGATAGCTCTGTGAAACAGGTATTAGAAGAATCCATTTCATGGATAAGGAAATGGAGATACAATTATTTGCTTAAGATCAATCAGTTAGCAACAGAACCAGGGTTCAGACTCAATTCATACTCTACAGATGTTAACAGGGTCTGCCTACTTATCTCTTAGGACAATTTGGCAGGGTGGGTTTGGGATTTTTTTCCGTTAGCCTTCTCCTTGGATAATTATGAATAGAAACCACTTCAACATACCAAAGCTGGTTTTTACAGATCTCCCCTAGGCTGGGATTATGTGGTGAAAAGACCTCTGGGAAGACCCTTACACTTGGTCCAACTGTTCACACTCTCAAACCCTCAACAACATACTTGTACAAGAATAGAATAAGATTGATCATATGTCTAGCACTTTTAAAACACAGACTCTTTTTAATACATAAGCTGAGTCTTCGATATATTGACTCTCTCAAAAGCCTAGACCAGGGAGAACAGAAGCAACTGGCAGCACCGCTGTATACAAGATGCTGGGTATTATACAGCAAACCCTAACAGAGGGACTTTTCAAAGTTAACCCAATTACCAAATAATGTGCTGATAACAATAACTATCCATTGTCTTCTTGAACCCTAAGACAGCAGGAACCTCACATTTCCACTATAGAGCCTATACTTCCCCCAGTCCTAGAACCTTAGGGTGGGGCCCACTTTCCTGCATGCTTCTCTCAATCCATATCAAATAATATTGCATCTGCCGATTGCAACCTAATCAACGCAGTGAGTGCGACCCCAGCATGCTTCACTTCAGACCGTGTCCAGAGACTTCAGGTGTGGAATGACAACCCTTCAGCTTCATTACTTGGGTGAGACCTTTCCTTTCATAGTATTCTCTAATTCCATTCCAGGTGGTCCACTCCCCAATAAAACCCCCAAACCTAGATATAGAGCAGGTCCCCTGAGATAGAGCATATGTTCACACGTGTCCATAAACCAGGGAAAAATATATACCTGAAAGCAGAAGTACACAAGAGTCTGCAGAGAGTACCCCCCTACCCAACACTTCATCTGCACTATTCTAGCCTTTAGGTCCATGATTGTTCAACAATTTGTTTGGCTTTGTATGTTAACTCTCTTTTCAGCCATCAGGTTCCAAATGCCAGCATGATGCCAACCAGACTTCCCTGGACTGATGACCCCAACAATGTGTCCTGGAGCTCTGCTTCCCCAGAGACCCATCCTCCAGGACCCCAACAATGTGTCCTGGAGCTCTGCTTCCCCAGAGACTCTTCCCCAGAGAGAGGCAGACTAGGAGTATGGATAGACCAGTTAACACCCATGATCATCGGAAAAGCAATTACAGAAGCCAGTCCTTCCACCTTTTGCAACCCACAGTGACCCTGGGTCCATACTCCCAGAGGGATAGAGAATGGGAAAGCTATCAGGAGAGGGGATGGGATATGGAGATCGGGTGGTGAGAACTGTGTGTAGTTGTACCCCTCCTATCCTACAGTTTTGTTAATATCTCCTTTCTTAAATTAAAAAAAATGAATCTAATCTTGAGGAATCACTTTTCTCTGATATATCACCAGTTTCTTTCTCTTCCTTGTTCCTTTCTGCTTCGTATATATATTTGGTTATTTCTGGGACCTAAGTGTTACTGATTAAATTTTCAGATAGAAAGACTGAGAAAAAAGCCAGGTCCAGGAAGAGAAAAAGAGGGAGTGAATGGACCAAAGCACCAAAGCTTCCTTCAATGTAGTAAAAGCCCAGCTTGAATCTGGCAAAGCATCACAGTATCTCAGTGAGCAATTATTCTGGACTCTCTAGCTTTCTAATTCCAGTTTTTCCTAGGGAGTGGTACTGCAGAGAGAGTATTGACTTTGCACTGGAGAGTATAGAAATATCTGAAAGAAAAAAAAAACTACATTGTGTACCAGGTGGTCATTCTGTTATCTCTGAGCAGACACCTGGACCCCATACATTTGATACACTGAAGTTACACACACACACACACACACACACACACACACACACAATTTATTTATGGGATAAAGGCAGAGAAAGTAGACAGAGAGGGAATAGATAGAAATAGAGAAAGAGAGATACCTGCAGCACTACATTACCACTCAAGAAGCTTTCCTCCTGCAGAGGGGGACCAGAGGCTTGAACCTGAGGCCTTGTGCACTATAACATATGCACTCAACCAGGTGCACCATCACCTGGCCCCTGAAGTTAAATTCTTATTTCCCAGTCACCTATTTTGGCTGGGACAACCAGAGAAGTAGCATAAATATTTACCTGAGCTATTCCAACAAGTGTTTTCTGTTCATTCTGTGCCTGCAATTACATGCTGAATAAAAGCAAGCAGAGCTCTTCCCCAGAGATTCCTGGCCATTGACTGAGTGGAAATAATTCAGTGATTTGATTCCAGTCAGCACACCCTGCAGACTGATGTGGAGTGGAATCCAGCAGGCAGAGGTGATTCTGGCTTGATAAGTCCTTAAGCTCCTCTGGGCCAGGCTAGTCACTAGGGGCTTGGGTTGACAGAAGCAGAGTCCTCTGTGCCTCTAGGAGGTGAGGAATCATATCCACCCCATACATTGCCAACTACTGCATCTAGCACCTGCCTCCAAATCTCCTCTTTCACTGAAGACTGCTTTCAATTATGATGTCGTGCTTTCAAAGTTTTTTTTTAATCCAGTTTATCTTTCACCCACATATGAAGTACACAAAGGTAGGGAGACAGAGCGAAAATAGGGGGAGTGGGAGTTCTGGTATTTTCGCACATGGGAGATGCCATGAGGTTTCTATTGAATTTTTCTCTTTTATAGATTTACATGCCCTTTTGTCAGTCACAGGAGGGCAGAAGTGCTTATCACACCCCAGCCTGTCCTAATTTCCTCTTTCAAATGAAAGTGACACTGGAATGGGCCTCATAGAAAAAGAGAGAGGGAAACAAGGGGGGAGTGTTATAAGGGTATGTGTTGAAAATAATATACATAAATGCAAAAACACGCTCATGCACACACATATCTCTCTCCACATGCAGTGTTTCCTAATATCTCTGCATACATTTTAAACTCAGACTTAACTGGTTCAGTGGCAAGTCATTTCCCCAATTTTCAAGAGGTGCAGAAGTAGCTTCATTGACATAAAGATGTCAGGAGGGAAAGCCTTCTAGGAGACAGTGCATCAGGCTCAAGTTGTAAAGGGTCTAAGTAAAGAGACAGGGACCAATTCAGCTATGCAATGAAGTTCATAAAGTGTCTGAGCTTTTCCTTGTAGAATATGCTTCTCCCTTCATAGCTGCTTCCATGGGCAAGGGACTAGGCACCAACTAATTCTTCAGGAGTGTCTACCAGGAGTGTCTACATGTGTATTATCTCATCTGGCCTTTGTCCCCATTTAAAAAATAAAGACTTGAGGTTTGAAAGTCATTGGTTGTTGTTTTAAGGCTTAAGAGCCAGAGACAAGCTACTCTGATTCAAGGCCCATTCTCTTCCCAGGCTATGACTGGGCATCCTGATAAAAGTTGGTCATACCTTCTGTGTATTATACTTGCACTATGGTTTCTTCTTCGTCAATCTGTCTCCATGCATGCTCTAAGGACACTGTCTGTGGCTGGCCCATCTTTTCTGTTCATTCACGTCCAACATGAATTATTAAATGTGGCTTATGTCAAATTGACATAGCTATTCCAAGGCTATATATGTGGGTTGGGAGTAATGTATATGACCTCAGAGCTCAGGTCTTCATAGGCATAGATCTTTGTGGAGAGAAGATAACCGTGTGGAGATCCAGGGCTCATTCCTGGATCTACATGGATTTTTTTTTTTTTTTCTCTAAGGTTGTTGCTTAGAGCTCAGTGCCTGCACCGTAAATCCACTGCTCCTGGAGGGTATTTTTTTTCCCTTTTGTTGCCCTTGTTCTTTTATCATTGTTGTAGTTATTACTGTTGTTGGATAGGACAGAGAGAAATGATAACTGCTATCTACAGCAATTTCTCTCATTAGTATAAAGCACTTCAGAGTCAGTCTGATTCTGTTATTTCACTTAATCCTTACAACCACCCTATGGGAAAGGCATTCATATTACCTTTATTTTCTAGATGAGGAAATGAGACTGAGAACTAAGAGGAAGTACAGTGGCCACTGAGATCACTGAACTAGTTGAGACAAACATGTGGCATTTAATGCTTTCATTTCTGCAGAAGAGTAAGCGTTAATTAAGTCATTCACACTACTCCATTGACCATAGAATTCTGAGTCCCTCTCAACAGAATGCTATGGTGAGCTATTTATAAATAGCTAAGAATGAACTCTATATGAAATTCATAAACTTGGATGTTAATTCACTGAGGACAAAGATGTGGTCTTAATTGTCACATCTTCAGTACTAAGAGCAGAGGAAGACCTATAACAAGTATTAAGCAGATTTTAAGGACACTACCTGTCAGACTTTCAACAAATACTATACACATTTTAATCAATTCACTATGAACATAATCAACCCCAATATTCTAACTCCAGGTCTACCCCCCTCCAACTTGCATTCTCCACTCCTGTGCCCACTCAGACCTCCTTCTTACATCCCTTATTTTAAACTGAATTAAACTTAGTAAATTGAGGAAACTGAGGGTTAACATATACACAATATACACCTCATCTCCCCTCTTCCAACCTCCCTTTTACTTAGTAGCAATGGGAAAAAGAAGGGGGGAAGGATGGGGAGGGCAGGCTTTCTTTCACCAACCATTAGAGACAATTATCACTTTCCCCAGGCCTCCAGAGAAGCTTTCCCTTTGATGCCTGCCTTAAAGATAGAGGGGAAGTAGAGTGGTGGATTGCCTTTCTTTCAGTTTCAGGATTTATTATTTGGCATGGAAAGACAATCAGGCAAAGAAGCATTTCCTGTGTGCAAAGCAGGTTTGCAGAGCACAGACAAGCCTCCTTGCTCTCACACAGAGTTCTAGAAATAGCAGCAGACCTTAGGGCCTCCACTCAGGAGACATTTTCAGATAAGATAACTTGGCATCAGTGCCCCCAGCCCTGGGGCTCAGTTCTGAAGTGATTAACACCTCATTGCCCTCAGGGTCTGTCCCTAACACATTAGCCATTTCACACTCCTTAGGGGTCTAATATCCTCCAGACCTGCACCTCCCCAGAAGTCTGGATCCTGTGTGATTTGGGGTGTAAGCTTTAGCCTTGATCAAGTAATCAAGGAGAGAGAAAAGAAAAAGAAGCAAACAAAAAAATAACAAAACCCCTAAGCTTTCAAAGAAAGAAAGAAAGAGATAGAGAGAAAAAACATTCAAGGTATCATTGTTCTACAGCATACTTTTTTTTTTTTTTACAGAGAACTTAAATTTCCTGGAGAAGAATCACAGAACTGACTGTTGTTTAATTTTATAGAGACTCAGGATTCCTGGGGGATAAAAATTAAGTGTCCTAACCTACTTTTAAGGGAAATAATGTGGTCCAGGAAGTATTACAGTAGATAAAACATTTAATTCTCATATATGAAGTCCCTGGTTCCACTTCTGACATCACATATGCCACAATGATGCTCCAGTTCTCTTTCTCTCTCATAAAAGAATAATTCTTAGAAAAATGGAAAGATTTAAACAAGAGTCGAAGAAAGTATCAATAAGACAAAGCAAGACAACAGTGTTTTCTTTGCTGCCAGTTATTGAATAGCAGCTATGTTCTAGTCCAGATGTTTCCATTTTTGAGAAGCCAAATTCCCACCCTCAACAAATAAAGACTCCAATGCTCAGAGAGAATAGATCCTATGCCAAAGTCAGCCCTATCAAGAACAGGGAAGTGTGAGCCTGATGCCAGCTAATGCTATTGTAAGTTTGTCTCCCTTTTATACAGATGGCAAAACTAAGCCCATACAATGTAAACGGTGATCATAAAAAGGGTGTGACAATTATGGTGATAAAGCTAAGATAAAGCTATGTTTTCCTCCACCAACTCCATGTCATTGCAAAGGCAGCTTTTATATCTCTCCACTGACATGGAGAAATTTAGGTCAAGAGGAGATAAATTTATGACCATTGCACTGGTAGTGATCATTAAAATAACCCCAGTTACCAATTTACAGCAGATGCAAGGTTAGTCACACACTCCACCCCATTGGTTAAGCATTATTTTCCTATTTTGCAGATAGTTAAACAAGGCATAGGGTCCTCCCCCTCACTGGCATCCAGACACCTACTTCACAGAGGAGGTGCTGGGCAGGGGGCTTGGGCTTCTCTAGCTAGTAAATCCTTTAACAAGCGAGAGTGATTAGTGTCGGATGTGGCGGTAGGCTTTTGTGTTTCTGACAACTGGTCTGTTTAAAAGCCCGGCCAGGCTCATTTCACATGGGCCCTCCACAGACCTGCTCCCTGGCTATGTAATTATGCCATTCACTCGTCACCCAGGCCTGCCTCTGAACTCCTGACCCAGCAGTGAAAGACTTGGGATCTCATTACTAATCTCTTAAGCCACCTAGTCCTCCAAAATACATCCATTTAAGTTAGAGGCCACGGTTTTGAGGGTGGGAGCTGGACAGAGGGAAAGTCCAGCACAGGGGCTTCTCATGGCCCTGCCTGTTACCTCTGTGGGGACTGTGGCCCAAGTCTCAGGCAGCTCTGTGACCACTGTTGAGAGCAGGGCAGGCCTTGCTGAAGGTTGGTGGCTCGGCTTAGAGTCACAGATGACTTTGAATGAGATGGGCATCTGGGCCCACCTGCTTGCAATTTCAGAGCTGCGGGTAGGAGGTGAGGCTTGTGTTAGTTTTAATTATTATTATTGTTGCTGAAAAGGGAGGAGAAAATGAGTTGAAACTGCTAACATCTGGAGACTGCTGTCCAGTTTACATAATCTCTTGTAGCAGAGGAAGAACATGGGATCCCTAGCCAGATGATTCCTTGGTTACTTCACAGCACATGTGCCTCGTCCAACTGTAAATTATTGACAGATTAGGAGATTGAGCTGGGGGACCTTGAAACTCTAAATAGGAGTGAGGAAAGGGATTGGAGACTCTCAACGAACTCCATTTCCTTTTCTTTTTTCTTTCTTTCTTTCTTTTTTTTTCTTTTTCTTTCTTTCTTTCTTTTTTTTTTTTTTTTTGCCACCAGGGTTATCCCTGGGGCTCAGTGCTGGCCGGTGCTCCGCTATGTTCCATCGCTGGGGAGCCAGAGACAACCCGAACTGCCCCTGCGGCTACAGACAGACTATGACCCACATAGTCAACGACTGCCACCTCTCCAGATTCAAAGGAGGTCTCGAAACTTTACATCAGGCTCAACCTGACACTGTTGACTGGCTACGGAAGAACGGCAAACGCTAGAAGAAGCGCCTGCACTATGAAAGGGAAAGGGAGATAGAGAGGGGAAAAGAAAGATAGACAGATTCCTGCAGACTTGCTTCATCACTCATGAAGCATTCCATTTGCAGGTGGGGAGCATGGGCTTGAACCCTTGTGCATGGTGATATGTGTACTTAACTGGTACACCACCAACCAGACCCAGAACTATTTTCTTTAAGAAACTCAGATTATTTTTTATTCAGTTCAGATGTTTCCTTTATTTCTTATTCATTCATTCGCTTATTCTCTGAAAAAAAATATATACATGTATATGTATATATATAGCACATAGTATGTAGTGAAGTCTGTATTCCCAATGACCAGTGTTAGGAAAATGAATTCCAGAAAAAGCAAGCAAACAAACAAAAAACACAAAGCTATGAAGATAAAACCTTTCTTATAAATAGTTCCCAGAGCCATAGTGATGGGGTGAAAGGTGACCAATGGTAGCAAATACGCATCAAAATACATGGCAGGCTCTGTTCAAGGTGTGTAATAAAGGGTGAACATGGAAGAGGACTTTCTGAAGCAGTTTATGCTGGAATACCAGGTTTTGAAATGCAAAACCTGAATGTCCAGTGGGCTCTGGAGAGCAAAGGATGAAGACAAAAGGCCAGAAAAGGGGAGAAACTGGGCCAAAGCTGAGTTAAAACAAATCCAGTTTTTCCCTAGATGATGTCAACAGCAGAAACATGAAGGATAAAGTGTGAGATGCAGAGTTTTACTGCAAAGTTATAATCAGATTGTTTTAACACACCACTAACTTTCTGTGTTCCAAATATCTTGTTTTTCAATTTTTTACTAAATAATAATAATAATAATGAAATTTCATGCATTCTAGAAGAGGACTTAAAACAGCAATGACTCTGAATCAAATCAAAAGGGCACTATTATCTTGAACCAGAATGTTCACTCAACTCTAGATGAGAACACAGAGATAACACTAGTAGAGGTAAAAATTCAGAACCATCAGTAGTAAGATTTTTTTTTTAAGTCAGATCTCAAAGACATAGTCTATTTCTAGAGCAGCATATTGAGCATCAAAGAATGTCTAGTTCTAGATTAGAGTAGCAAGATACAGTGATCCAAGAATAAGACTAGACACTACTGGCTGTTTTAAATCCACCACCTCAAAATGCCTGTGGAGAATAAGATATCAATGATTGAAAAAAATAATAATAAATTTAATTAACTTTAATTCAAAATGTCCTTCCTATTGGCTTTAGAGTGGAATTCAAAAACAATAAATTCTGGAGCAAAGCACTATAATGTGGCAATTTAAACCATTCAGTTCAAAGTATTAGCCTAAAACAGGCTTTCTGAGGCAATCTTCAGTTCTCTTCTTGATCTTTTTTTTTTTTTTCTTTGTTTCCCCTGGAGACTGGTAGACATTTATGGGTTAATCAGAGAAATGTTGACCACATCACAAACTGGTGCTTGGTTGCTAAAACCCTTCCTTAGAAATATTTGAGCAGTAGTTAATGACAATCTTGACCACACTTGGTTGTTCAAAAAAGGTCAGGAGTTATTTTTTACTTAAAAACCATCTCTGTATTAAAAGAAAAAGTCTTTCTGAAGTTTGTAAAGCTAGGAGTTTCCAGGTTTTTTTTTTCCCTCCTTCTTCTTATTCTCCAGCTTTATAATTTAAAGTCTATGTCCAAGATAAAGTAGGTGACACATTACCTATATGGAACCCCATGCAATGCTAACATGACTGTGCATGATGCATCATCCTAGATTCTGCTTCTAACTGTAGACCTCAGAGTTCTCTGATCCCCTGTTATAACTTTAGTCACAAAGGCTGGAAACCATGGAGTGACTACTTTTGAAGGACAGAGAGTATTCTTGCCAGGCTTATGATTCTAACAATGATTGCTTTGCAAATCTTCCATCTTATCAAGAGTTCCTGTTGTTAGGATAGAAGTGGCATTTTTCTTTGACCTGGTCTTTGGCTTTCAAATGTAAGGATAGTGATTTTGATATACAGACAGAGGCTTTTGCCCAACAAATGTCCAATGGACACTACTGGCTTATATGTCCACCACCCCATCAGAGCCATTCCAGAGTCATTTTCCCCCAGTGGTGCCCTTGGCCAAGGCAGCACACATCTGCATTAAAGCAGAGTTGCAACAGCTATTCAAAGATGCATGAGCTTGGATCATGCAAAGCAGCATGATCTTGTATCCCCAATGTGAGCTCTACAATATCCATACACCTGCCACTTTCCTGAACCTTCTATTGAATAGAGGAGGAAGTCATACACATTTCCAAGTCAGAAGGATATGAGTTACAATCAGTTTCTGTTCCTTAATGGCAGCATGACCTTGAGTCTTTCATGAAACCTAAATCCCTCTACTGCAAAATGAGTTGATACCCCCACCTACCCCCTCCCCTGGAGAATTGTTGGTAAGGATTCAAAGAGCTTCTGCACATGCAAGTGTTTAGATACAACCCTGCACACTGGTAACTCATAATTAACACTTCTCACCATCTTTTCTTTATTCTTCTCAACATTTTTCTTCTGGTTCTAGATGGAAGTAGTGCTGGGTTCAAATCTAGATACCCTTGCCCCACTCTGTGCTAGCTGTAAAAGCTTGGATTCTTTAACCTTTAAGTGTATCAATTCACTTCTCTGAAAATCAGTGAAAAGCTAGTAGCTGCCTGTAGGACGGTTAACAGGTACAAATGTGGTAAAATAGTGTGAAATGGCTTCTGATAGCCAGGCTATTAACATCACTTCTTTTTTCTTAATCAAATATTGCTGTGTTCTGCCATTTTATTTCATCTTAGTTATGTATGCTCTTCTCTTTTCCCTGTGCTGCTATTTCATTCTTTCTTGTTCTTTTTCTTTTATACCTTCCTTTGCCAGATCTTTCACTGGGAGACTGCTCTGGAAATGAACCACATTCTCAAACAAACAAACAAAAAAAAGCTTTAGGTTTCTATCAGTCTCTATAGTGATCTATTCACAGGGGGACCAGTGAGACCCTAATCTTGCCTAGATTAGTAGGAGGCAAACTATGGGGTTTTAGCCTCCTGGAGTGGTTTCTTTCAGCTCAAAACTGTAGTAGGGTTCAGCAGAAATTTACTCATACTTTTTCAATGGCTACTATGTTTCAGATTGTCTCAGTCCTGAACATGTGAGAATAATAGCAACATCAATTTTTGTTCTGATGCTGCTAACATACTAGAAACTTGGAAGACCAGAAAGGTCTAGAGAAGCAGATAGAATTCCAATATAGCATAGATGGTGAATTTCTGCAGGTAGCAAGTTCAGTGGTAGGCATCAGAAATACCTAAAGTATAATATGAAACTCCAGTCCTTAGTGGTTCACAGGTCATTTGGTGTGAAATACCTGCATATGCAAATGAAAAGGCTGCTTGTGCTCTGAACCAGAATGATCTTATTTCAAAAGAGTGAGATCAGCCAAGGTCACATGTAAGGGATGGCATTTGAGCAAGATCTTGAGGGACAGTTAAGTCTTAGAAAGACATAAGGGATGATTGTACATCTACGTAGAAGAAGTGGAAATTGCAAGACATTTGTAGGAACTCTGCCTGGATCATAACTATTAGGCAGTGGGTTCTAAAGAAAAGCTAGAGGGGCTGATGGTGGTATACCTGGTTAAGTGCACACATTATAGTGTATAAGGACCTGGGTTCAAGCCCCTGGTCCTCACCTATAGGAGAAAGATTAACAAGTAGTAAAGCAGTGCTTCAGGTGTCTCTCTGTCTCTTTTCCTCTCAATTTATCTCTGTCTCTATACATTAATAACTAATAAAATCATATATAAAGGTATTTGTTTCACTTATAAAAAGGAAAGAAAAGCTGGTGTTATCAAGTAAAGGTAGCCTATTAAATAAGATGTGTGCCTTAACATGCCAGAGACCCTGGATTTGATGCCACTTAGGAGATCATGAATAGCATCGAGGGGGAACTCTGGATGGTGGAGCAGTGTTTTGACACCTTGCTCTCTCAAAAATAGAGAATAAAAATTGGGTTAGGGAGGCATCTCAGTGGTACTGCACATGCACAGGGCCCTGAGTTCATTCCCTAGTATATAAAAATTAAAAAAATAATAACAAAGGAAAAAGAATATCTGGTATAGATTATGAAAGGCTCACCTACTGAGGCTTTTGGAGTTTCTAGGTCATTGGGAACAATATAGAAAGCCTCACAAGTGAGAGATCACAGAAGCTAATATTTATTGTAGATTATAATATATATATATATACATATATATATATTTCAAAATGAAAACCTCTTCAGTGAGGACAGATACAGACTTAAAAGACTTTAGGCAATGTGTCACAAAAGATTATAGGTCGTATGGCACTGTAAAGACAGAGACAAATGTTATTTAAATATATATTGGACTAGTTGGTTCGAGGTAGTGGAAATGCATGAGCTAAGGACTAGGTCTTCTCTTGCCTCACCATTTAGAGGAGGAGACACTTTGACAACTTTTATTTCCTGATCTGAGAAATAGGTATACCACTTTTACTATATAAATTGGTTGTAATTATTTAAGGCAATAACTGAAGGAATAATAAAATTGAAGGAATTTTGTTATTAGATGGCAGCCATTATTCCAAGTGCTTGTTTTCTTCTTCTGTTTATTTCTTTTATCATTTTCTTTCGGGTTGGGGGTGTAATGGGTTGGCATGATGATGTTCCAGTTGTTCTTTTTTTTATGTGTTATCTTTTGCAATCTTTATAATCACCACTTGGTATGTCTATCTTATGGATGAAGGGACTGAGGCTTACAAGAGCTGAGGAAATTGTCTTAAACCTCACTAAATGGGATGAAAAAGATGCTAGACCAACTCTTCCTGTCCTATAGGGTAGCCTACAATCATCTATGTGACCCCTTGCATTTCACTTAATTAAAATGACAAGCTCAGTTCTTCAATTTCAAGGACTCAATACAGTAAGTGGCTTCAGGTTGCTGTATGGTACAGTGCCAATAGAGAACAATTCTATGATCACTGCAAGTTCTTTTTTTTCAGACAGGGACAGAGACCGGAAGGAAGAGAGGGAGAGTGAAAGAGACCATTGTACCAAAGCTTCCTTATATGCTATGGGTGCTCTAACCTGAGTCGTTCATATAGCAAAGCAGCACATTATCCAGCTGAGTCAATGTTTACTGGCCATGCAAGTTAGTTCTATTGAATACCTGATCTGGTACCTGGACTCTCAACCTTGACACAGGTCTGCTTTCTCTGGAGTATTGTTTCATGGTGCAATTTAAGTGTTTTTTTTTTTTCTTTAATTTTTACAAGTGATTTAATGCTGGCTTACAAGAATGCAATTCCACAGCACACCCACCACCATAGTTCTGTATAACCGTTGATAGCCCTACAGTTCTCGCATAATCTTAGAGACAGTTTGACTATCCCTCCATGGGGTTCATGTGTTTCAATCATATGTATTACATATATGAGAGAAACCATCCAGTTGTTGTCTTTCACCTCCATACTCTACTGAGTATAATCACTTCTAGTTCTATTCATTTTTTCCCAAAGGAAACAATCTGGTTTCTTTAATTGCATAGTTACTATCCCACTGAATGCCTGTCCCATAACTTCTGAATCCAATCACCTATCAATGAGAATTTAGCTGTTTCCACTCCTTGTCTATTGTGAATAATGCAGTATATATATTAACTCAAATTAGTGTTTTCACATCCTTTGAATATATGCTTAGGAGTTGACCTCATACAATTTGGTGTACATCCTTCCTCACAATGCACTAAACTGGTTCTCTCTTTCTGGACCCCTTGCTACTGGATAGTTTCACTACAGATGTAGGCATCAGCCAGGTGTCACTCACATTCTTGACAGCTGAATCTGGTATGGTGGTGGTGCATCTGGTTGAGAGCACAGATAACCTGAAAGGAGAAGCTTGCTAGGACACTAGACCATTCCTAAACCCACATCTCCTTAGGTCCTTATCTCCCTGGATGACGAGGCTAACAGATTGACATGTCATATTTTATCATAGAGGGGCCCTTTAGGGAAAGGGTCCCAGAGTGGCCAAAGGCCCCAGAGAAGTTTTTGTTGGATCTTCCTGGAACAGAAGCATGGATTCCAGCCAGGATGCTTCTCCTGTGCCTCTCTGAGTCTGTTTCTTTCTGGAAAATGTGCATGTACAAATATGTCCAGTGTCTCCAGGCATTTGAAACTAGCTGAAAAATTACACACATTATAAGAAATTCATAACAGGGGTTAAAGTAGGGGGGGAAAGCCCATCCCCATTTTTAAATCTATGTCTACATAGAGCACATCCAGGCTAGATTAAATAGTATATATAGGGGGGCTGTGGAGCATAAGGCTTGAAAAACAAACACACACATAAATAAAAACAAAATCCTGTGTACCACCAAACCTCAACTCCCCCTCGAAACCCCATCTTCTGGGCCTGGCTTGAGAAAGTTTACTTTCAGACTTAGAGAAATGAGCATGTGGTTTTGGGGACAGAATTCAATACCACCGAAGCAACGGACTCAGCAAGCTTGACTGGCTATTGCTTCTTAAGTGCATTGCAGCCTCAGAGAGTGAACACTGTTTACATTTTTTAAGTGTTTCTTGGGTACAGAACATAAAACTAAATTACACAGCAAAGGCCATGTTGGCTCCAAGCCTGTGCCCTCACTAAAAATAACGACAACAAACAAACAAAAGAAAGCCATGGAAAGATAAGAACTGAAAAGGATATTAACAGTCTCAATGAGTGAATGAGCAGGGTCCTGAACCTAAGGGTGGGGGAGAAGATGTGAAAGATACATACACAGTGGGATAGGAGCAGGCCAGGCTTAGTCAAGAACGAAGACAAGGGATGAAGAATCTTACAAGCAGGCCATGAAGTAGGCTGGCAGAACTCTGTCTGCTCTCTGCAGAGAAACAATAGAAGCAGCCCTAAACCACAAACCCTTGCTTGTTCATAGGCTTCATGTCAACTAGCAAGGAAAAGATGAAGACTCACTCTTTAAAGAAGGCCTCCCATACTCCATGTGACACCTTCCCTGGCTAACTCGTGCATGCTGACTGCATACCTACTAATATTACCTCTCATTGCATTCTTCTTTGATGAATATTTGTGCCCCTCCAGATTCTATTTCTAGGTGATACCAGGCTTACATAGGTATGTGAACAGACTTGAACTGGATAGCTAGTCAGAGACAGGCAGGAACTTTGCATTTGCCAGTTCACTGAACCCTCACAACTACCCCACAGAGTGACAGCAGGTCTGTTGTACAGATGAGGAAAACTGAGGTTCAGAATACTCAAGTCATTTGCCAAGTGTCCTAAATTAACAAAGAACAGCACTTAAAATATCCTCTCAACCCTCAAGCTCATTACTTTTCTATGGAACAATGTGGACACATTGCAATTTTTTTTATCTTATTTTTGCCTGAATATCCAAATAAAAAGAAAGATGATTCCATAACCAGTCTCTCCTCTTATGCATACCCACATTCCCCCATGATCTCCATCTTACCTAAAGTGAGCAGCACTTTTCCACCTTTTATGCAAACATCTGTCTTGTTAGAAACCCTTTTGTATGTGTGTGTTCCTTTTCTTCCTACCATACTGTTAAAGTATGCATCTTAACTACAATGCACTGCTGGAAATGATGGTTTGGACAGAGTAATCCTGATAGTTTTGAATCCATATATTAGAACTACTTCCCAATAGAGGTTCAAGAAGGTACAGAAGATTGTTTAATCAGTGTTTGAATCTCAATTCGATGAAGTAAGGCTAAGAAACTCTCAAAGTTTATCTCTGTTTAGATTCTGTGTCTAAATGAATACTCTTTAAATAATAAGTGTTCAGGGCCAGGTAGTGGCGCACCTGGTTGAGCACACATGAACCCAGGTTCAAAGCCCTGGCCACCACCTGCAGGGGAAAGCTTCATAAGTGGTAAAGCAGTGTTGTAGGTGTCTCTCTTCCTCTCTATTACCCCCTTCCCTCTCAATTTCTGGTTGTATCTGTCCAATAAATGACTAAATATAATTAAAAATATATTCAGTGTTCTTAATTGAACTTCTCCACTATAAAATACCAGGGGTAGAAAAAGAAAATCCCCCACCCCCACCCCTGGCCTTTGGGAAGTTTGCTACAAGAAAGAAGACCAAATTTTGGTTTTCTAATTCTTAACAAATTTGCCTGCCATACTGATACTACTATCCCTATTTTACAAATAACAAGTTAGTAGGGGGAAAAAAGTGTATTAGATAAAAATCACAGGGATAGAAGGTGGTACACCCTAAAGCTGAGCATTAACTCCATTTAATCTCTACTCTCTTTTTTCTTGTTTGAATTTATTTATTTATTTACTTATTTTTGGATAAAGACAGAGAAATTTAGAGGGAAGGGGTAGACACAGAGGGAGAAAAACAGACACCTGCAACTACTTCACCACTTGTGAAGCTCTCCCCCTGCAGGTGGGGTTTGAACCAGAGTCCTTGAACACTGTAATATCCAGTCTCAACCTGGAGTACCACCCTGGCAACAATCTTTTCTTTAAAGAAGAAAACCCTCAACACTTCAAGTTCTCAGGGTTTGTCATTGGGACTTGTATTTCATAAGTCTGAATGCATACTGAGAATGCCTGACTAGAGAGGGAAGGAAAAAAAAAAAAGGTTGGGAAGAAGATCTAATAGGTTTCTCAGAAAAAAACCTGAAAATTTCAGTAGATTTAACTATTCTCATTATAAAAATTGTTGTTACCTTAACCTAATATTGAGTTGTTCTATTCTAAAACAGAAGATGTCTTTTTATTTAATCAATTTTATTTTTGTATTTTTCCGAAATATTTTAGTTTTACATATAAGTCTGCTATATTCTTCGCTAACTGACTTCTTCCTATTCAATTCTGTGTTCTATTATTGGCATACTTTTCTTAATCATTATATCCTCTATATTTGTTACTTTTTATGCATATGAAGGTTACTGATTTTTTTCATTTTTAACTATAAGACAGAGAGACAGAAAGAAAGAGCAAATGAAAGACCACAGCACTGAAGCTTACTTCAGCATAGGCTTGAACTTGAGTCACACACATGACAAAGTAGTATATCATCTAAGTCAGATATTTTAGTGGACTGAAGGTTATTGATTTCTAAATACAATTTTAAATCTTGCTATTTTGTAGAATTCTTTCATTATTTGAGCTAGCTTTATGATTGATTACCCAGGTTTTGCCAGATTTTTTTCTCTCTCTCTTTCCCTATCTTATCATCTTTATTTGTTGGATAGAGACAGCCATAAACTGAGAGGATAGGGGGAGATGGAGAGGGAGACAGACAGATATCTGAAGATCCGCTTCACTAGCAAAGCTTTCCCCCTGCAGGTGGAGACTGGGGAATTGAACCTGGGTCCTTGTGTACTATAATATATGTGCTCAACCAGGTGCACCAGGACCCGATACCTTTCTCTTTCTCCTTTATTCTCTTTATCTTCTCTTCCTCTCTCAATTTCATGTTCTCTATACAAAATAAATAAATAATATTTTCAAAAGCTTCTCCTAGTTCAAGGTGTTGATGGCATGCTCAAGTCAGTTATAACAACCAGTTCAGGGAGTCTTTCTGGTACTGATGCTGTTTTTGAATCCCCGGAGTAATTTTTGGGTGCCCTACACCACCGGAAAGACTGCAGTAGACTGTGAGACATTCTGTTCTGTTTCCTTAGATGACTCCTACATGTGCTCTTGAAAGTTATTCAGAAACCACCAGGAGAAAGTAGATCCCTTGGGTATTCGGGAAAACTGCTTGGAATCTTCTCCAATATTTCAGCATGTTCCCTCTGCCTTTATTCTTTCCAACACCATGACCAGATGCTGTCCTACTTCACCAGCAAGAAAAGTCAAATGCCTTTATAAGGTACATAGAGGGAAGGTACAACCCGAAGAAGTGACCCCAACACAGGATGTTGGATCCAAGATTTCTTCCCACCCTCTGTGAATAATATTATCTAAGTAGCATTGTAGAATTGTTGGTCCTATAAAACTTTTGAGCAAGGAAAAGTTCAATGAATACCAGTAGTATATTGGAAGAAAATAAAAAAGTCAAAGGAGTGCCATTGGTTTGGTGTAGCTAGAAACAGTAGCCAATTGTCTTCTCTCTGAAACTCAATTTTTATGTGTTTTTTTCATTTTTATTACTATTATGATGTTAACTTTATTTATTTGACAGAAAAGAGAAAAATTGAGAAAAGTGGGGGATAGAGAGGAAGAAAATCAGAGAGAGACCTGCAGACATGCTTGACTGCTTGTGAAGCTTCTTCACCCCTGCAGGTGAGAACCAGAGACTTGAGCCCCGGTAGACTAAATTTCTTCATTGTCATAGAGAAGTATCATTATCAGTCACTTGTTAATATGTATGCATGTGTGAGAGAGACTTCGAGACAATGAAAGAGAGATCACAGTTCCACTCTGCCATTTATAATGTTCAATTTGCTTGCTTTTGTCTTTTTTTTTTAATTGGGGAATTAATGTTTTACATTCAACAGTAAGTACAATAGTTTGTACATGCATAACATTCCCCAGATTCCCATATAACAATACAACCCCCACTAGGTCCTCTGAATCTTTCTTGGACCTGTATTCTCCCCACCCACCCACCCCAGAGTCTTTTACTTTGGTGTGATATGCCAATTCCATTTCAGGTTCTATTTCTGTTTTCTTTTCCCTAAGTGGCTGGTAACAGTCTGGCAGTTTATCAGTTGAGACACCACCTCCAGTCTATTCCGCCAACAAGGGGACAGCTGAAGGGAGGAAAGGACTCCCCAGAGACTCACCAAGTGCAACTCTGAGTCTCCTTTGCTACTGCCCCCAGAATCTGGAGCAGCAGTAGGGCGGGACACCGGGGGACAGAGATCTAACCAGGAAACTCAGGAGAAGACCTATACCTCTGTGGCACAGCTGTGGGGCTGTGAAAGTCTCTTTGTATAACCACTGGACTATCTCTGCCACACCCTGCCTTATGTCTTGGTCAGGAGTCAGTGATTAAGCTAAGAAGCCTACTTATAGTTTAGAAGCCCTCAGGCTCCCATAGCCTACAGAGAGAGAGAGAGAGAGAGAGAGAGAGAGAGAGAGAGAGCTTTTAAATCACTGAGCTCCAACTGAGGGATTCAAATACTATTTAAACAACTGTTAACTTCCACCACTGTGAACCCTTTAATTACCTTACTTAGACACAAGTCAATCCAGGAAATAATGATCAGTAATTTGAAAAGTACTAAGAGAGGGAACTCATAACATAATATATAAAATGGGTAAACCAACAAGAAGAAATATTGAAGAAATGAACCAGGACAACAGTCCAGCTAAAAGCCCCCCAAAGGGTGAAGCACAAAATAATGAGTTCAACATCCAAACATTAGCTAAGGAAATAATCACAGGAGTTAGTAAAGTGTTTGAAAGAATTATAATCAGAAATACAGGAACAACAAATGAGACTCTGGAAGAAAACACTATCTCAAGGTTATTAGAGAGCTGAAAGCTGAAATAGCTGAGCTAAGAACATAACTAGCTGAACAAGCTAAAACAGTATCAGAACAGGGTAACAAAATAGATGAACTCCAGAAAACAGTAGAGGGCAGAGAGAATAGAATTAATGAGGCTGAAGACAGAATTAGCAAGATTGACGACAAATTAGAGACAACTAAAAAATAAGTAAGAGATCTCAAAAAGAGACTAAGAGATGCTATACAGAGACCTATGGGATGACTTCAAAAGAAATAATATACGCATTATTGGCTTACCAGAGGAAGAAAGAGAGGGAGAAGAAGGAAGTATTCCAGGCCATAATAGCCGAAAACTTCTCTAGTCTAGACAGCATCAAACACATAAAGATTCAAGAAGCCCAGAGGGTCCCAAACAGAATTAACCCAGGCTTTTGTCTTTTTTACATACAGCACTGAAGATCAAGCCCAGGGCCTCAGTTATACAAGACATACATTCTATTGCTGAGCTACTCCCTGACTCCAAATGACCCCTCCCCCCCCTTTCTCTTTTTCTCCCAATGTGGCTGTTGCTGGAGCTCTGTGCCTATAAAATGGCACCGCTAGTCTTAGTGACTTTTTTTTCCCCTTTTTTTCTTATTCTAATAAAATCAGAGAAAATCAAGGGATCAGGTGAAAAGGAGAAAGCAGGAAAGGAACCTGCAGTACTGTTTCAATATGTGTGAAGCTGCACTACCTGTTGGTGGGTACTTGTGCATGGTAATATGGGAAATCTACTGGGTATACTACTGCCTAATCCCCAGATATCTCAGTTTTATGATATGACTCAGACTTTTGGCATAAGGTACAGCATACAGGCAATGTTTAATAATAAATTTCAGTCCTTTTTCTCTGATCTTAGTCAAAACCTCTGATGTTTTTCTATTTGTTATTTCCACCAGGGTTAGCAATGGGGCTCTGGATTAGTACTAGGAATTCACCACTCCCAGAGGCCTCCCCCATCTCCCATTAGTGTGTTGATATATATTGTTTGTTTTGATAGGACACAGAGAGATTGAAAGGTAGAAAGACACCTACAGACCTGCTTCGCTACTCATAAAGCATCCCCACCCCCTACAGGTGGCAAGTGGAGGCTCGAATCCAGGTCCTTGAGCGTGATGCTGTATGGACTTGCCAGATGTGCCATCACCCAGTCCCCAAAATCTCTGAAATTTTTCAGTAAAGTCCAAATCCTAAGCATATAAAAGATATCTCCCTCCACTTTCACAACACACTGAATTCCCTTTTGTTATGAAATCTCTCTTCTACTGAGAGGAAAAAGAAAGAGGAGACTCTTTCTTCAGCATGTTCTCCAATCCACATTCTTCTCCTACCCTTCTTATGTCTCCAGTTACAGTTTAGGGATAATTTTCACAGGAAATATCCCCTACCAAGTACCCTTGGTTTCTCTGTTCCAATATTTCTTCTACTGAATAATAAGTGCTTATGTAAAGGCTTCTTTTTTATCCCTTATATCCAGAAATCTCAATGGCCATCTGGTTCTTACTCTGGATATAAGGATAAAAGACAGATAAATAGCCTCTACCTTCCTGGACATCAAGAAATGCACACTTATTGCAATTCTTTGTTCCTGATATTTCTAATTTTCTTGTGTAGTACATATGACTTGAGAAATACCTGTAAACTGAGAGATATTTCTTTTCTCACCTATGATTATCCTATCTGTACTTTTCTTCCTTTTTTTCTCCACCACCCAGAAATAACTGGGCCCACACACTAAAATTTAAGACACACTTTTTTTTTCCCACACTCAGGAGTTGGCAGCTTAAATATTTCCTATGGTTTGCCTACATTTCCATATTCACAAGTTAGATGACTCTCTGGAAAGGGGAATATTTAATCTAAAAGATTATGTCACTGTAGAGAGAGATCTACAGAAAGACCCAGGAAAAGGTGAAGTGATATTTAGGGTTCCTTAAATGGATACTACAATGAAAGATACAGAATACACTAGTTTTCATAGCTCATTCTCTTGTGTCCATCACAGAAGCAAGTGTGAGCTGCTTTTTCCCATACCTGGGCTCCTATTGTGAACACAGTGACCTGCATCCTGTCTCTTGCCTTTATAAATGTCAACCTGGGAGCTAGTCACTCAGCAATGTGGGCTTTAGTGCCCTACTCTGTACAATGAGAATATCCACTCCTATTTTTGTAGATGATCAGTAGATCTCAAAGGACTTGATAAATGTTAATCTTATAATTTGTCCAGGATGTTCTGAAAATGGGCAAAGAACTTTCCCATCCCAGAACCCTGGCTTTCATTCCTCTGAGTAGAGTAAGCTGATGGCAATATGGTTTCTTCCTTAGGAAAACTCCTTTTGAATCTCACACTCTAGGGTCTCTAGCTGCTACTTCCAGTTGGGCAGACCCCTCAGACAAAGTAAATGATGAGTATTTTGAGGGTATCAAAAGGACCAACACTGCTTGATAATTTCCCAAAATGGCTGGTACAGTGCTGAGTATTCAGGAAACATTTACTTTTTCAACTGTCTTTGATGTAACCAAATGTTGATTGTTGTAGTCACTTCTGGTGTGAGAGCATGTAGAGGGAGCTCAACATCATCAAGAGAGGAAAATAAGATTCATACTATCCCCCCAAAAATGACCAAAAAAATGACCCTGCAATTAGTGTTTTCTTTACTTTGCCTCCCGTAATTTCTACCTGATAAATGCTATTATTTACCCTTTCTAGAGAAGGTAACTGAAGTTCTAAGAGGACATTTGTTCAAGTATCAAGTAAGAAGACATGGTAAGGGGCCGGCAGCAGAACATCTGATTGAGTGTTTATGTTACAATGCACAAGGGCCCAGTTTCAAGTTCCTGGTACTCACCTGCAGGAAGAAAGCTTGCAAGTGGTGAAACAGGGCTGCAGGTGTCTCTCTGTCTCTCTCCCTCTTTAGCTCCCTCTTCCTCTCAATTTCTGGCTATGTGTATATACTTTTTTATCTTTATTTATTTATTGGATAGAAACAGCACAAAATTGAGAGGAAGGGAAAGGTAGAGAGGGACAGAGACAGAGAGACACCCACAGCACTGCTTCACTACTTGTGAAGCTGCCCCCCTGCAGGTGGGGACTTGGGGCTTGAACATAGGTCCTTGCACACTGTAACATGTATGCTCAACCAGGTGGCCACCACCTGGCTCCATAGCCATCTCTATTAAATAAATAAATATAGCAAATATAAAAAATTAAAAGACATGCTATAAACAAAGCCTCACAAACATAATTTCCATTTCTCCACAATACACCCACATCCTCTATTCATATTCCTGGTGAAGGACTCAAATATATTTCTAACAGTCAAATTAAAAAAGAAAAATAATTAATACATGTATTACTATAACACAAAATAAATTGTGTCTTTTACTTTATTTTTTAAAATATTTATTTTATTTATTCCCTTTTGTTGCCCTTGCTGTTTCATTGTCGTAGTTATTGTTGTTGTTCGTGTTGTCCTCGTTGTTGGATAGGACAGAGAGAAATGAAGAGAGAAGAGGAAGACAGAGAGGGGGAGAGAAAGATAGACACCTGCAGACCTGCTTTACCACCTGTGAAGTGACTCCCCTGCAGGTGGGGAGCCAGGGGCTTGAACTGGGATCCTTACTCCGGCCCTTGCGCTTTGAGCCACCTGCGTTTAACCCATGGTGCTACCACCCGACTCCCTGTCTTTTACTTTAATAGAGACATAAATACTATGGAAATGCCAAAGAATAGTTAATTTCAGCTCAAAGTGAATTGGTGAAGAATTGATATGACCAATGATAGCTTGATGTGACATGTTTCAGGCAGTGATGTATCACAAATATGATACTTCACATATACAAGGGTGGTTTCTATATATAACAGAAATATATATATACATATATTTAAGTACATATTAGTAGACTGTACCATCTTGATATGTGTAAGTGAACTTTGTCATATTTTCTCAATGATAGAATCACCTGATGCATTTCTCAAAATGTGTCCCTGTCATTAAATAATGCATAACTGTGTGAAGAAGAAGATCGGTTTGTTTATAAAGATAAATGCTCACATCTGATTTGTTCTTAATGTAGAACTTTCCTATTCATTCAACCAGTTCAAGACTGAATGCCTAGTGATAGGAAGCTTACTGTACTATAAAGCAATCCATCCCACCCCAGAATGTTCTCATTCTTAGAAAGGTTTTCTTTATTTTGGCACTAAATATAGTGCCTGGAAGTGCTCAGTCTAAGTTTTACCCTCCAAGGATTAACCAAATAAATTGGTTGGTTGACTGAAGGTCTATAATTCCTGGTAGAGCAGTGAACATTCCAGATAGTGTTTCTATTCCTTCCTTAGATCACTGCTAAACGAAGGAGGTGCCTATCTGAACAGAAGGCTCTGGTAGAAATGTTGGGCAGTTCCATCTCAGGTGGTTCACTTTCTTTTTTTTCTTTTCTTTTTTTTTTTAATCAGCTCTGGCTTATGGTGGTGTGGGGGATTGAACCTGGGACTTTGGAGCCTCAGGCATGAGAGTTTGTTTGCATAACCATTATGCTATCTACCCTCCGCATTATTTATTTATTTTTAATAGTAACCTTTAAAATTTTATATTACTTAATTGGTAATCCCTCTTTGATAGAACAGAGAGAAATTGAAGGGGCTGGGCAGTGGCCCACCTGGTTGAGAACACATGTTACAATGTGCCAGGACCCAGGTTCAAGCCCCCAGTCCTCACCTTCAGGGGGACATCTTTGAAAGTAGTAAGGCAGTGTTGTAGGTGTCTTTCTCCCTCCCTCCCTTTTTTTTTTTTTTTTTTTTCACTTTCTAACAAAGTCCCAAAACCTAGATATACACTAGTTTCTGTGAGAGAGAGCATATGTTCACACATATCCATAAACTACTGCAAAATATATACCTGAAAGCAGAAGTACACTAGAGTTTGCAGTGAGTACCCCCCTAACACTTCCTCTCCACTATTCCAAGCTTTGGGTCCATGATTGCTCAACAATTTGTTTGGCTTCGTATGTTAACTCTCTTTTCAGTCACCAGGTTCCAGTTGTCATCAGAATGCCGGCCAGGCTTCCCTAGACTGAAGACCCCACCAATGTGTCCTGGAGCTCCGCTTCCCCAGAGACCCACCCTACTAGGGAAAGAGAGAGGCAGACTGAGAGTATGGACCAACCAGTCAACACCCATGTTCAGCGGAGAAGCAATTACAGAAGCCAGACCTTCTACCTTCTGCAACCCACAATGACCCTGGGTCCATGCTCCCAGAGGGATAGAGAATGGGAAAGCTATCAGGGGAGGGGGTGGGATATGGAGATTGGGTGGTGGGAATTGTGTGGAGTTGTACCCCTCCTACCCTATGGTTTTGTTAATTAATCCTTTCTTAAATCAAAAAGAAAAAGAAAAAAAAAGAAACAATAGCAACAACAGATACTGGAGAGGTTGTGGGGGCAAAGGAATGTAAATTGGTCCAACCCCTGTGGAGAACAGTCCGGAGAATCCTTACAATGCTAGAAATGGATCTTCCTGGGGCCAGGCAGTGGCATACCTGGTTAAGTGCACACATTATAGTGTGCAAGGACACAGGTTCAAGCCCCTGGTCACCACCTGCAGAGGGAAAGCATCAGGAAGGGTGAAGCAGGGCTACAAGTGTCTCTCTCTCCCTCCCTCTCCCCTCTCACTTTCTTTTTGTCTTTATCCAATAATAAATCATTTTTTTTAATGGAAAAAAAAAGAAATGTTGGGCAGTGGAGACAAGATGAAGGAGTATCTACATCTCATTTTGGCAGTCTTTGGTGCAAAGAGCTACATAAATGTGATGCATGGATGCAAAATAAGAACAAAAAGAGATTTTTGCAAGCACATCAACCAAATTATGTCTGAACTCCCCAGGAGAAGGATAACTTGATTCTTCTGTTTCATTTCCATTTTTGTTCCATCTCAGGGACTTCATGAATTTCAACTAGTCTCAGAAAGTACATAGCCAAAATATTCAAAGAATGCCTCTTATTATAAAATGCTAAACCTCACTGTACAACCAAGAAGCTTTGATACTACTAATAATATCTGGACATATCTGTGTTCAGGGCAGAGTAGCTCAGAGCTGACTAAATTTGGTGATCTTGTCTGAGGAGGACGGACTAGAGAGGCTGAGAACTTTTAAAAGTAGAAAGATTATGGAAAATTGAAACTGCTACTTGCAGTAGATTCTAGATTTTCTAGATTCACATCACAAGATGACTGCAACTTCTTTTTTATGTTTTCATTTATTTATTTTTTTAATTGCCAACAATTATCACTGGGGCTTGCTGCCAGTACAATGAATCTACCATTCCCACTGGTCATTTTCTTTTGCTCTCTCTTTTAAAACAGGACAGAGAAATTGACAGGGGAGAGGGAAAAAAGGCCTGCTTTAACACTTGTGAAGCATCTTTCCTGCAGATGGAGGAACAAGGGCTCGAACCTGGGCCCTTGTGCATGGTAACCTGTGCACTTAATAGTTGTACCATTGCCTGGCCTGCTCTGAGTACATTTTCTTAAAGCTATCACTGTGAAAACCTGTTGAGTTCTTAAAGGCACTACTCACACCTGAAATGTTCACACTGACAAGGTCTGAATCTTGGTTGTTCACTTTGTTCTTTGTTTTCTTCTATAGACTTCAAGATGTATAAACACATGCATTCATTCATTCATTTATTTCCTTTTTTTTTTTTTTAGCCTCCAGGATTATCACTGGGAATCACTGCTGGCACTATGAATCCTTGTGGCCATTTATTTTTTCCATTTTTATTGGATAGGACAGAGAGAAATTGAGAGAGGAGGGGGAGATAGAGTAGAGAGAAAGACACCTGCAGACCTGCTTTGTGCTTGTGAAGCATCCCCCCTGCAGGTGGGGAGCTGGGCTGGAACCTGGATACTTGCATGTGTCTTTGTGCGCATAGCACTATGTGCAAAAAACCAAGTATGCCACCACCTGCCAACCCCCTTCCCATCTGTTCATTTTTATACCATCAAGAAAGACCGAGAGTGGGAGAAGACTCATTGTAAAGATGAAATGAAAACAATCATGGGTGTTTTATTATTTCATCCATCCCAATTTAATGGAGGGTTTCCTAGTGGACACCAGGGGGCCATGAGCTAGGGCTACCTGGATAGGAATCCCGAGCAAAGGCATGGGCAGTAAATTCATGAAAATAGAATTCAAGTATCTCATGGGATCTGCACCGAGACACCAATACTCAGATCAACTCATCTGCAATTCTTTCTGCAATTCATAATGATGTTTTCCAGGAATCAAGTCACTTCTAATTTTTCAGTGTGACTGCATATTCCCAAGATCCCATTCTCATCTTTCATGAGATTCTGTAACTATGGACTGTGTGGAATAGGGTAAGCACTCTACTGTTGTCTACAAGAAGTGTATGAATATGTAGTAGGGTCTACAAGAAGTGTATGAATATGTAGTAGGGTGACTACTGAATCTCTACAACCAGTTCACTTTTCCAGTCTTCTTTATTGACTGATACTTACTATCTTGATTCATGTTCCTACATGGCCTGTTCCTATAGAAGATAGAGGTGGGGAGAGAAGAGTATAATTGCATTGGGGAAAGGTAAGAAACACATGGTAATCCAGGAGCCTCCCAATTCCTCTCCCTCTCAAATCATCAGCCTCTTTACTAGAATTCCTGACAGGGTGAAAATTAACTATCAGTCTCCGCTAATCACTGTACAAGGCAATGCAGGCCACAGTTACACTATCTGCTCTCTTTTCTCTATTCTGTTGTCAATAAATAAATAAATAAATAAATAAACCAGATAAAGCTTTATTCAAAATTATTGAGACTGTATGTATGTGTGTGTGTGTGTGCACATGTATGTGTGTATGTGTGTATGTTATGAATATCTGAGAGTCATGACTTCTAGTCATGTGCTTTCAGATCAGAATTGGGGAAAACTTGTTCTATCCTCTTCACACTGCTGGCCTGCACCCAGCCTACACACATACCTTCTCTGACCTCGTATTCTCCAGTGAGCTGATCTCATTATGGCAAATTTAGTTACAGCTGAAGTCTCCTTGTAACAAAGATTATGTCCAAGCCCAGAGTAATGGAACATAGTCGATTTCATTAAAATAAAATTGGTTACAATGAATAATTCAATAGGATGATTTTGTTTCCTCATCTCCTCTTTCTAGATCGAAGAGCTAGTATTTATAATGACTTTTCTAAACTGGATTTTTTGTTTAGGAAGAGCTAATCACCCACAATTCCTGACAGTACCCCTCCTTACAGGATTAGAATAATTGTCCCTATGAAGTCTCTTTTCAAATGCTAAGTCTAGAAAGTATCTCTCCCCTTTCTCACATTAGTAGCAATAACCTTTGGGTGATTCTTTTTTCCAGCACAGCTGCTACCTTAAGTCTTCTTTAAGTGAAATTCAAAATGTGTTAATAATTGCTTTGTTCAAATTATGTTTCCCAAAAAAAAGTGCTTCTAGGAATTGAGTTCTAGTATGGAATTTGAAATTCCTGGTTCTAGTGATCACTAGTCCTATTTTTGAAGCAAGGATTCTATGCCATAGAAGTGATGTTGAGCTTTTTCTCTCAATATTTCTCATTTGCATGAAGCAGTGTATATAGTTGTATGTGCATATATGTAAAAATCAACCAAACATATTTTCAGAGCACTTGCTCTTATATACTCTTAAATAGATTGTGTTTGAAGATGAATGGACATAAATCAATAAAACTAAAAACTGGTTTCATACATTTAATAGCACAGTGGAACATCCCAGCAGAGATACAGTAATTCAAGTTCGGTATCATAGAAGTAATGGGATGAATTCTGTTAAGTACAGAGGGTCTACAGAAGGGTGTACCCGAGAACTTACTCATTTCTTAACCTATCCACTAAGCTTATGCCATACATATAAGAAATACCAAGCTACTACTTATTTCCATTCTCTCCACAAGAGAGTTCAAAATTGGTAAAAATCACTACATAATATAATTCATGTAAACATAAGCAAATATGGGCTGTGTGGTGGCATACCTGGTTAAGCACACATGTTACAGTGCTCAAGGACCTGGGTTAGAGCCCCTGGTCCCCACCTGCAGGGGGAAAACTTTGCAAGGGTAAAGCAGTACTGCAGGTGTCTCTCTTTCTCTCTCTATCTCCCCTACCCTCTCGGTTTCTGACTGTCTCTACCCAATAAATAAAGATAATGAAAAATAAAAATAAATAAACATAAGCAAACACATTCAATTGATTAAATCAATGCAGTCACTTTACATCATGTGGAGCTATTTTGTCTATCAATTGGAAATTTCCACTAGACCCCAGAACAATCACAATTCTCTTTCATCTGGAACTATGTCTACTCCTGGATCCTGATATAGGAGGCAGTATTAGAGAGGATGGGCTAGAACTACTGGTGGTACATCTGCAAAGCCAAGAGGCAGGTTAGCCACAGGGATGGTTGCTGGCCCAAGATGTCAGAAGCACTGAGATGTGTCTCTGGGAAATGGGTGTCTCAAAAGAAGGCAGGTGCTTGCTCAGCAGGATAATTGGAAAGGAGACTCTTGGGATGGCCTGGCCATCTCTAGAATCATACAGGCTGTGTGGCCTCAACCCCCTTACTCCCTCAATGATTCCAACAGTTCCACAGGGAAAAAAAAACCTGGAGCATAAATAGTGCATCAGGGGACTTAGAAACTAGTCATAGTTTTTTTAGAGTTGGGAAGGCCCTTGGAGATCATCATGTTCAACTACTCTATGATTTAAAGGTGGCAAAAAAAGGGGGAGCCCAGAAGTAGGGTGAGAATAGTCTAAGGCCATACAGCAAAGTTGTGGTAGAGTTACTAATAATTCATAAGTGAGTACTTGAAGAGCACACAATTTGGTACTCACCTTTCCCCAATCACCCGCCCCCCCCCCAATGGTGAGATTTTTCCCTAAACTTTTTTTCTTACTCCACTGAATTTCAGTGGTATATCAATCATAAAACTTTTTTTTCCCCAAGTATGAATTGTAATAGATAGGGAAACAAGAGGAAAGTCATGATGACAGCTATGCTGGTATTCACTCTCTTAACTATTCCACATCTAATGAACAAATAGTATACATGAACCATTGAGATTGTATTCTTTAAGGGCCAAGTAGTGATGCACCTGGTTGAGAGCAAGTACTACAAAATGCAAGGACCCAGATTCGAGCCCCAGGTCCCCAGCTACAGAGGGGAAGCTTGACGAGTGGTGAAGCAATGCTGCAGGTACCTCTCTGTCTCTCTGTCTCTCTCTCTCTGTCGCCTCCTTCCCTCTCAATTTCCAGCTGTGTCTATCCAATAAATAAATAAATATTTTTTGAAAGAAATAAATACTAATTTATTTTTTTAAAAGAGAAAGATTGGATTCAGATAAGATAAGACAAACTGACCACAAACTATTTTCGAGGGAGCAGACTTAAGGGTAAAACAGTGATTTCTACTGTCTGCAGGAGATATTACACATAATGAGGGTCTTACCTGGGATGCAGCTGGCTGGCCGATAATGACCCAGCCTGGGCACTGCTGGTCTGGATGAGATACTGAAGCATTGGATGCCCACTGATCCAAGAACCCTTGGGGTGTGTAGACACCACAGTCCTTTATGCTAGTTTTTTGCTCAAAATCCTCACACACCCCATCACCATCATGGAAGTAACACCGGCTAGGTTCATCTACAGGAGAGAGAAAAGGTAGAAACTTATCCTATGATCTTAGTTTTCTCTAAACCCATATGATTAGAACAGCAAAATCATTAACACTGTCAAACCCATAATAAACAGGAACAATTAAATATTATTCACTGTTTAAGAAGGAAATTCTAACATAATAGATAACACACACACACACAAAAAAAAAAAAAAACCTGGAGGTCATTATACAAAATTAAATAAACCAGACACAGAACAAATGTTCTCTGATATCACTTATAGGATATATAGAAAGCAATGGGAGTCATAGAAGGGATGAAGTAAGAGAAGAATGCTGGTTGTCCATAAGTGAGGTAGAGATAAATAGTTGAGATTTGAGAGTGTTCATTTACTAGGTAAATTGTTTCAGTTATTCTAGAAGAATGAGATCTAGTGAGCTGCTGTACCAATTTGGGTTCATAGTTTGTAACACAGTATGGAGAGAACTACTGAAACATTGAATGGGAGGAATGGGGACACCAAACTCTGGTGTGAAACAGTGTGGAATTAAAGGCGTTTGGGTACATTATCTGACACCACAGAACTTCTTCACAGTCACAAACATAGGTGTATATTACTCCAAAGAACACTGTGACTTTACATAGAGTGTGAGTGAGATGCTTTGCAAAAGATGCTAGCTTTTATTAATAACTCTGTAGCTAAATTCTTTTTATATTAGTAGATTATTTTTCCATCTTTGGGTTCAATCATTATTGAAGAGAAATCCATTATCTTAGACTTCAGGGACTCCAGATAACCTTCCTATCTAATGTTTTAGGCATCTAGCAGCTTTTCAGATACTTTAAAAGTTTCAGATAAAGCACAACTAAATTCTCAGTTTCCCATGGAATTCAAATAAAAATAAGACACTTTGTTTTAACAACTTAAAAATGTGGCTAGCTGTTATGATTCTCACTTAACTGTCAGGATAAAGATCACAAAAACACAGAGCTAGTGGAATGCCTCCTAAGCAGGCATATATGTTTCTCAGTATTTCAGCACAGGAAAAAAAAAAAAAAAAACAAGGAGAAATCTTGATGCAGCCAACAGATCACCTTGTTTAACCTTTAAGAACTTGAATGTTAAGTATACTGTGCTATTTTCCCAATTCTTCTAAGTAAAGCTAAATACTCCTTCCTATGTGGGTTCCTTGTTTATAAAGATTGATAATAGTTAAAATCCTGGGTTCCTAAGAACGTATCTATAATAGATCCTAGCTTCTTTACACCCTAGAGTCCCTATTCTCATTGACTCTATTCCTATTACTAAATACTCCCAAATCTCAATAGGTCTCTGCTTATTTAACACTTTGCATGTTTTATACCTGACTGTCTTTCAGTCATCAACTTGCAGATGCTATTACGATTCCATCCCTAGGTAGATGACCTCGCCAACGTGTCCTGAAACCTCACCTCTCTGGAGTACTACACTACTAGAAAAAGATAGAGACAGGCAGGTATATGAATCAGCCAACCAACATCCATACCCAGCAGATAAGCAATTACAGAAGCAAGAACTCCTTTCTTCTGCCTCCCCCACCAAAAAGAATTTTGGTCCATATTCCCAGAGGGATAAATGTTTTGGGAGGATGACTTAGAGAACTCTGAACCTCAGTTCCACCAGAACCTGGAAGTTTTGTGACCAGAACCTTTTTTTTTTCACCATAGCTGAGAGGAAAGAGAATTAGGAGAATATCTGAGGAAACCAGGTGCTGCTTCAGGGAAGAGGAAAAAGGAAGGACACTTAGAAGTTGTAATAGGTTAGATATGGTTTAGAAAGTTACTAAAAGGCCTTAGAAGTGAATAAAAATGGGCATTAGCTTCCACCTGGAGTTATCCATCTTTGTCCAAAAGGCCCACTTGCTTCTCTGATGCATACATTTTCATTTTCCTGTTTAAAAATTTAAAATATGAGGGGGGATTTAAAAACCTATGAGGCATACTTAGAGTTGGGAGGGAAATTTAACAATGAAATAAAAAATCACTAATTTGAACAAGAGAGGAATAGTGTTGGAGAGAATGTAGAGAAAGATATACTGCTGGTGGGAAAGAAAATTGGTACAACCACTATGGAGAACAATATGGAGAATTCTTAATCAAATACAAATGGAAATACTTTATGATCCAGCAATCCCACTCTTGGCATTTATCTAAAAGAAATAATAACACTGATTCGAAAGGATATATGCACTCCCATGCTCATAGATGCATTATTCACAGTAGCCAAAATATGAAAACAACCAAAATGCTTGATTAATGGATAAAATGATATTAATATTATGGGCCATATACTCAATGGAGTATTAGCAATAAAAAAGATATGTCTCTGGAATGAAATGGATGGAATTAGAGATTATGTTTAGTGAAGTAAGTAAGGAGATAAAAGACAACTATAAAATAGTTTCACTCATATGTGGAATATAGAGAATTGAACACAAGAACATGAAAACAGATAAACAATAACAACAAAAAGTCAACTTATATCCAAGACTGGGAAAATTATAATGATTACCTAGTATGGTAGTGGTGGTGTGGGGAGCACAGACCTTTGGTGTCAGGAACAATATGACAGTAATCTCCTATTACTTTATAATCTTATAAATCACTATTGATTCAATATGCTGGGGTGAAAAATAGATTAAATGCTTCAGGTTCTCTAGCTGCCTAAATAATAGGTGTGAGAATACATATTTTCTTCAGACTAGACTAAGTATTTAATGTCTCAGATTTGTAAAATGATCAAATTCTGACACTGGGATTAAATTGTTTAAGTAGCTCTAAGATATATATATATATATATATATATATATATATATATATATATATATATAATACCTAAGTTACCTACAACCTTAGGCCAGATCAAACAATATCTAAGATACCATTATTAGTAGATACCCTTAAATGTCATAAATCATAGTGAGGTCAAGTATATTAGGTAAATCCTAGCCACTGGATTCTCAAAGAAAAACAAGCTCCTAACTAACATGGTTATAATAATAATTAACTATTATTATTTCAAACTCTCTCCAAGATTACAAGGAATCAATCCTTCCTCCTTCTAAGATCCATTATTTCTCCTAGTTTTGGAACCTCTGGGACTCTGCTCATATTTCTTGATATTTCTTCTCTCTGATCCCTTACTCTGTTCTACTGCTTCTTTTGACCTCAACTAAATCAACAATACCAGTGCCACCATGTTGCTATTGACTTGTTACTACAGATTGTCTCCAGAGATGCCAAGCCTGAGATGTCAACCTCTCAACTCCTCTAATCTGGTGAGGTCTTTCCTAACACATGGAACTATCTAGTTATCAGATGGCAGATCTTCTAATACAGTTATAGAGATACAAGATGCAGGCTAGAACCTAGGGTACTAGGTACATGTGTTCATGTATCCACAAGCAAGGGGACATTATATACCTCAAAGTAAAAGTACTTAATAGTCCTTTGTAATTAGATTTAGACCTAATAAACCTGGAATTCTAATAGAATGGCCTAAAAAATCCATCATAAATTCTCTAATGATATATTTATTACATAGGCCTAAACACCTTCCTCTCCTATCCCTTGCTTCACCTCCCTCAATCACTCAACTCAACTATACAAAAGAAAGTAAGAGTCTACAGCCATACCACCCTAAACACACCTGATCTCAGAAGCTAAACAGGGTCACACCAGGTTAGTACTTGGATGAAAGACAAAAAGTATATTCTTCCATCTCTTTTAATCTCTTCTGACAGAGCATCAACATTATTATTACCCCTTGATAAGATTTAGAAGAAGCACTATACTGTTGGCCAAGACTTATAATGGCAAATTATATATATATATAGTAAAGTACAACTATTGTTCCTATGATAAACTTTGTTAGAATTATCGAACAAGTGGGAGTCGGGCAGTAGAGCAGTGGGTTAAGCACAGGTGGCACAAAGCCCAAGGACCGACATAAGGACCCCGGTTCAAGTCCCTGGCTCCCCACCTGCAGGGGGGTCACTTCACAAGTGATGAAGCAGGTCTGCAGGTGTCTATCTTTCTCTGCCCCTCTCTGTCTTCCCCTCCTCTCTACATCTCTCTGTCCTATCCAGCAATAATGACAACAACAACAATAATAACTACAACAATAGAAACAACAAGGGCAACAAAAGGAAATAAATAAATATTTAAAAAATGTCTTAAAAAAAAGAATTATCATACTAGTGGGAGTCGGACGGTAGTGCAGTAGATTAAGCACAGGTGGCACAAAGCCCAAGGACCGACATAAGGACCCCGGTTCAAGTCCCTGGCTCCCCACCTGCAGGGGGGTCACTTCACAAGTGATGAAGCAGGTCTGCAGGTGTCTATCTTTCTCTGCCCCTCTCTGTCTTCCCCTCCTCTCTACATCTCTCTGTCCTATCCAGCAATAATGACAACAACAACAATAATAACTACAACAATAGAAACAACAAGGGCAACAAAAGGAAATAAATAAATATTTAAAAAATGTCTTAAAAAAAAGAATTATCATACTAGTGGGAGTCGGACGGTAGTGCAGTAGATTAAGCACAGGTGGCACAAAGCCCAAGGACCGACATAAGGACCCCGGTTCAAGTCCCTGGCTCCCCACCTGCAGGGGGGTCACTTCACAAGTGATGAAGCAGGTCTGCAGGTGTCTATCTTTCTCTGCCCCTCTCTGTCTTCCCCTCCTCTCTACATCTCTCTGTCCTATCCAGCAATAATGACAACAACAACAATAATAACTACAACAATAGAAACAACAAGGGCAACAAAAGGAAATAAATAAATATTTAAAAAATGTCTTAAAAAAAAGAATTATCATACTAGTGGGAGTCGGACGGTAGTGCAGTAGATTAAGCACAGGTGGCACAAAGCCCAAGGACCGACATAAGGACCCCGGTTCAAGTCCCTGGCTCCCCACCTGCAGGGGGGTCACTTCACAAGTGGTGAAGCAGGTCTGCAGGTGTCTATCTTCCTCTCCCCCGCTCTGTCTTCCCCTCGTCTCTCTGTCCTATCCAACAATGACGGCAGCATCAATAACAACAACAATAATAACTACAGCAATAAAACAACAAGGGCAACAAAAGGGAATAAATAAATATTAAAAATAATAATTATCAAACAAGTAAATGCAGAAAAACTTGAGGCTAAGACCCCACTAAAATCCTAGGTCTATTTCGGTCCTAACTTGAGGCCCAATCTCATAAATACTGGTCTGATAGAACAAATGAAAATCAATGTTTTGACAACTGGAAGAAAGTCTAAGCTTGTCAGATAAAGAAGTGACTACAAAAGCAGGATAAGGGCACTTATCCTTAAGTGGCTCACTTAACAATGGCCCTTTTGGCCACTATCAGGTCACTCGATCATCCAGGACAGATAATCCTTGGATTCCACCATAAATAATCTGGGGCCTAGATCTCTGATAGATTCCTTTCTCTATCATCACTGGTCACACCCATTGGGAATATCATTATAAGCCTTTTTGTGAACTTCTTCAGGACCATACCCTCACTAAGAAATAGCAATGGTAGGGACTTCCCCACCCTTCAAAGGAAGGCTAGATCATACTATTCTGCCACTTAAAGAAGACTGGTTCTAAAATAAGTGCAGCATAGAATGTTCCCAACTGTGACTATGGGACTGTGAGCTCAGTCTAACAGGGACTCAGAGGTTGTACTGGCTCCTGTGCTAAATATAAATAGATATGGACTCTGGGTTAGATCATAGTATAGCTAACTGCATTTATATATTTTCTTCACGTTTGTGAGCAACTCTCTGCTTTAATCCTGTTTCTTAGTTCTACTTCCAACTCTGACGCCAACTTCCCAGACACCTCATGTTATATATTAAGCACAAGTAAAGATTATTAAGACATAGGCTCCTAGGAACATAGATAAAATAAGACTTCCTAGCTCCCTTATACCCTCAAGTCCCTACTATTATCTGTTCTATTCCTATTTTACAGTACCTATTTATTAAACATTTTGTCCTGCTTTCCATGTTATTGTCTTTCAGTCACCAAGTTCCAGATGCTATTATGATTCCATCCTGTCTTCCCTATGCAGATGGCCTCACCAATGCTTCCTGGAACCTCATATTTCCAGAGCCCTACTCCACTAGGGAAAGATAGAAACAGGTTAAGGGTATGGATAAACCCGCCAATGCCCATGTGCAGTGGAGAAGCAATTACAGAAGCCAGAACTATCATTTTCTGCACCTCAAGAATTTTGGTTCATATACCCAGAGGATAAACAATAGGGAAGTTTACAATAGAGGGGATGGGACACAGAAGTCTGGTGGTGGAAACTGTACAGAATTATACAATCTTGTCAATCAATTATTACATCACTAATAAAATATTAAAAGATCACTAATTTGAGTCTTATAATAAAAAAAATCCATAGGACATATACTTAGTGGAGCACTACCCAGCAGTTAAAAAAGCTCTAGTGTGTCTTTTGGGGCTAAATGGATGAGACTAGCAGTGATTACGATTAGTGAAGTTATGTACAGAAGTGAATGACAACTATGGGATTATTTCACTAATGTAGAGTATAAATAATTTAAACTTGTGATATTGAAAACGTGAAATATATAGCCAACTCATATCTATGACCTTGGAGAACTGTGGTAGTTAGTGTTGGAGGGGGGATAGGAGCACAGAAATTTGGTGGTAGGAGTGGTGTGTGAGATTATATCTGATTATAATCTTGTAACTCACTATTAAATCAATAATAAAATATATTTAGGGGGCTGAACTGTGGCACACCCAGTTGAGTGTACACATTATTATGTGCAGGAAGCTAGGTTTGAGTTCTTGTTCCCCACCTGCAGTGGGAAAGCTTTAGAAGCAGTAAAGCAGGTCTACAGGTGTCTTTCTCTCTTCTCTTATTTTTTTTTTAATTTTTAAATTATCTTTATTTACTTTTTGGATAGAGACAGTAAGAAGTAGAGCAGAGAGTGAAGATAGAGAAAGAGAAAGACCTGCAGCACTGCTTCACCACTCACAAAGCTTTCTCCCTGCAGGTGGGGACTGGGGGCTCAAACCTGGGCCATTGTGCATTGTAACATGTGCACTTAACCAGGTGCTCCACCACCAGGCCTCTTCTCTCTCCCTTATTATCTCTTCCTCCCTCAACTTCTCTTTGTCCTATTAAATAGAAGGAAAAAAAAAAGGAAAAATGGCCATGGGATGATAAATTAATAACACAGGCATTGATCCCCAATGATAATCTTGGTGGCAAAAGAGGAAAAAATGTGTGTGTGTGTGTGTGTGTGTGTGTGTGTGTGTGTGTGTTTCATATTAAGTACTGTGCTACTACTGTATCTTTGTATTGAAGCTCCTTTACTGTATCTACATATTGGATCACAAACAACCTGAAATTTAGTCCATATATAGTGTCTTATTGTGACCTCATAATTTCTAAACCAACTAGTACTTTTTGTGAATGACAGTGATACTACCAAAATTGTGTCCTGACTATATGTATAACTCATGGGAAAATTTATTATCTCAGACAAATGAGATTACATGGTCATTCTGAGCCTACTACTTGGATCTAAGGCATCCTTCCTATGTTTATTATAAAATAATAGAATGGAATCCAGAGTGATTAATGAGGACTATAGACTTATCCCTTGCATGTAACTATGCAATGTAGCTATACTATGTAACTTGGCAGGACCAACTTCTCATAACAACCTCTGATTTTCAACTATAGTGCAAAAAAAGAAAAAACCAGCTGTCCCAGTTAAGACAACATGTCAGGGATGTCATAAAAAATGTCACAGGAAATGGAGATAAATATACGTTGTAACATTTGAAAATAACAATCAAGAGGGGAAAAAAACTTTTTTAAAAATATTTTTTTAATTTTTTAAAGTATTTATTTAATTTATTTATTCCCTTTTGTTGCCCTTGTTGTTTTATTGTTGTAGTTATTATTGTTGTTGTTGTTGGATAGGACAGAGAAAAATGGAAAGAGGGAGGGGAAGACAGAGAGGAGGAGAGAAAGATAGACACCTGCAGACCTGCTTCACCGACTGTGAAGCAACTCCCCTGCAGGTGGGGAGCCGGGGTTCGAACCGGGATCCTTATGCTGGTCCTTGTGCTTTGTGCCACCTGCACTTAGCCCGCTGCACTACAGCCCGACTCCCCAAAAAAAACTTTTTTAAAAAGTCAACTTAAAATAATTCTCTTTTAAGGGGTCCTAATTGAATGAATTGAATCAGTTTTTGAAATCAGTACTTGCCTAAAATACTTTTAAGCAGCATTCCCCCAAACAGAAAAAGCCTGGGTCAAGTAGAAATAAGACTTGGATTTCTGTGATGCTGACTATCTGAAAAAGGAATCATTGAATCCAGGGGCAGCAGAATGTTGAGCCACTTCCAAGTCCTAAAATCCCTTGTTTATTTCTGCTAACAGTTTACATAGTAAAATATTATCAAAAGGGCCAGAATAAATCATTTCATTATAATTCAATTATTTATGGATGATTTTGAGCCAGCTAAGGAATCCAGTGACCAGTAAGCAACTTGCCTGGCAGTTCAAGCATAGAATACAGGCTTGGCACATCGCAGTAGCTTCAATCTCTTGGTAAATGTGGCCAGCTAACATATAATGCAATTTAGTCTCAATTCAAGAGTTACCAGCCATCTATCCAGACTTTGGAATCACAATAAAATTAACCACAGAAACTGTAGGCTTTGGCATCAGACAAAGCTAGGTTCAAATCTTAGCTTTGTCATGTACAAGCTGGGTGGGACTTAAATAAAGAATCTATTTTTGGTGAGCAGAGGACTCTGAACTCCAACTCCATCAGGATTCAGAGAGAGAAGATGAAAAGAGGAAGGACATTCCAAAGTAGTAATAGGAGTGGGTATAACTTGAAAGGAAGAAGGCAAGACCACAAAGGTAAAAAAAAACAGCAAATAAAAAAATATATATAGACAGTTATAGAAATGATAGCCAATCCATATCTGAAACCTTGGAAAACTACTGTAGAGCTACTGTAGGGAATGGTGATACAGAACTCCAGTGGTGGGGATGGTGGGAAGCTGTACCCCTGTTCCCTTGTAATTTTGTAAATCAATATTAAATCACTAATTAATTTTTTTTTTTTAAAGTCTAACTTTAGTCCTAGGAGATATAGTGTGGACACTTTACCATGACATGACAAGGGAGCATCATGTAAAGCTTCATAAGCAGTGGAGTAGTGCCATAGTGTCCCTCTCTTGCTACCTCTTTCCTCTGTCTCTCATCCTTTATTTAAGAAGTGAGAAAGAAAAACTGAGAAACTGCTGAGATCACTGGAATCATGCAGGCTTCAGTGAGAAAAAAAAAAAAAAAAAAAACCTTGTAGAAAAGAAAAAGCCAAACTTGTCCTGAACTCTGTTTTTTTCCTCATTCAAGAGTGTTATTGCAGTGACTTCACTAAATTATCTACACAATGCCAGTGCCTATCCCCATTTTATCTAAAGAAAAACTGAGAATGAAAAGGTAAACAATTGTGGTCCAGGAGGTGGCACAATGGATAAAACTTTTAATCATGAGGTCCCAAGTTCGATCCTCAGTAGCACATATACCAGAGTGACGTCTGGTTCTTTCGCTCCTCCTATCATTTCCCATGAATAAATAAAATCTGAAGAAGAAGAAGAAGAAGGAGGAGGAGGAGGAGGAGGAGGAGGAGGAGGAGGAGGAGGAGGAGGAGGAGGAGGAGGAGGAGAAGGAGAAGAAGAAGAAGAAGAAGGTAAACAATCTGCTTCCAGACCACTGGGAGTTGGTAGCAGAGCCAGTAGCAGAAGCCTGGCATTTTTGGCAGGAGAGACCTTCTCTCTACCTGTCATATATATATAAATGACACAGGGAGGCTGGTGGTAGCACAGCAGGTTAAAGTGCACATGGTACAAAGCTCAAGGACTGCCTAACGATCCCAGTTCGAATTCCCGGCTCGCCAACTGCATTGCAGTCACTTCACAGACGGTGAAGCAGGTTTCAGGTGTCTTTCTCTCCCCCTCTGTCTCCTCTCCTCTTTTGATTTCTCTCTGTCCTATCCAACAACATTGACAGCAATAACAACAAAAGTAAACAATAAGGGCAACAAAAGGGGAAAAATAGCCTCCAGAAGCAGTGGATTCATAGAGCAGGCACCAAGCCCCAGCAATAACCCTGGAGGTTAAAAAAAAAAGATAAAAACACATTCTTTTAAAAGACAAGATCATTAGGTTGCCTGACTATTGGTATCCTCCTTGTTCCATTTTCAAGAAGGGGGAGAGGGGATAAGACAAGATCAATTTAAGATCTATTCTCTAAGATGATTTATTTATTTCTTCAACATAAGACACCAAAGTGGTAAGAGTCTAAACTAGAGTTAAATTTTCATGGAAGCTAATATCTCCCTGACTGTATCTCCCTGACTGTATTTAAGAGTTTGATTTATCTGCTTGAAAACAGAATAAACTAAGAATGGAGGAACAATAGAGATAGACATGGGTAAGTCGGGAGGGTTGTAAGAAGTGATATCTAGATAAATGGGCAAAGACATAGCTGAGAGATAGGAGACAGTTAAAGAAGAGAGAAAAACTGAAAAAGAGGCAAAGAGATACAAAGACACAGAAAAAGAGAGTGAGAAAATGGTGCCTGATTTTTCCCCCAAAGTTTCTGAAGACAAAACTACTGTGTCCCATTTTTAAAACAACATTCTTAAGATTTTGGTATTTGGTTTCTTTTGCTACTAGAATCCCGGAGGCCCTTCAGCTAAATCTGCCAGTCTTTATCTGGGGAATACTCTCTTTCTCTACTCCCATGCCCCAAACACTGAAGAGAGCAGGGTGAGGAATGGAATACAAATATGTGGCCAGGAAAAATAAAGACAGCAACAACAAAACAGTGAAACAAAACCAACCTTCCTGTTTTCATTACATCAATTTGCTTAGCATTTCTTGAATGTTTTATATTTGAAACTGAGCAGGTTGTAGTGAAAAGAGTTTGAATTCAATACCAAGGTCAAACAATTACCCTGAAACCAGTCTTATGGAGTAGCTAGATGACAGTGATGGTAACACATCAATGGAAGGGTTAATTTCAACACCTATTAGACTCTCAGCAGATAATTGTTGTTTGAATGACTGAAATCTGGCACTCCTGATGCATATACTCTTGCCCAAATATACTGGGTTGTCAGGAAAATCATGATGCATTTCTGCATAAAAAACATTAAAAAAAATATGTGTCATGACTTTTCTGACAATCCAATAGTTTTGATTCTTTGTCTTCTGAAAAACTCCCTTGAACTGGGTTTTAGGTTTGAAAGGAAAAGAGTTGAAACTCCAATGGTGAATGGCTTACAGTAAGATTGCAACAGGCAGTCTAATATCTCCATTTGACTCCATCATCCATGAACACAAGAAAACTAATTTCTTGTCCACGTGCATGCAGTGACACAGAAATATGCTCTCGCTAACTAGAAATTGATGTGAGTAGGAAGGAGGCATTGCAAAATCCATCTTTATCAGTGGAGTTTTATCCATGTTGCCCAGATGAAACAAAGAATCTGGTAATTAATTTATAATAATTTCATCAGTGAATGGTACTGAGTGGTTTTTTTTTTTTTTTGGAGAGTCTAGGAATTAGGAATGCCATTGTCTCCATCTATAACTCCTATGAGAACTGAAGAAGGTCAGCAAGTCATTTAGTCACTATTTACAGAGTATATCTCCTCCATGTCTGTGTGATACTGGAAATATATAGATTAGTCGTATCTTTCAATTCTCAGAAAAACCGTGGGAAGCTTCCCTAAGAAGATAATTTGAAGAATACTACCTTGTAGTATCTGATCATGTGGAGGGAAAAATATAAGCGTTGAATAAGAGTTCACCAATTATACAGCTATCAAGAACAATGAACCCACTTTCTCTGACCCATCTTGGACAGAGCTAGAAGGAATTATGTTAAGTGAGCTAAGTCAGAAAGATAAAGATAAGTATGGAATGATCCCACTCATCAACAGAAGTTGAGAAAGAAGGTCTGAAAAGGAAACTAAAAGCAGGATCTGACTAAATTGAAAGTAGGGCACAAAAGTAAAAACCCTGTGGTGAGGGGTAGACATGTGGCTTCCTGGGCCAGTGGGGGGTGGGGGTAGGGGTGTGGGATGGGACACAGTCTTTTGGTGGTGGGAATGGTGTTTATGTACTCTCCTAGTAAAGCGTAGTCATATAAATCACTAGTTAATTAATATGAGAGGGAAAAAAATTATTGTATATCTCAAAGTTTTTAAAACAGAGACTGAGTCTTCTTAATATATAGGCTGTGTATTTGATATGCAGACTCTCTCAAAAGCCTGGACCAAGTAGATCAGAGGGAACCAGTGGCACAGCTATTTACAACAAGATACTGGGTACTATACAGCAAAACCTAACAAAAGGACTTTTCATGCCAAGAGCTATTACCTGCTTGATAGAAGATAAGCTTTGAAACAATGAAAGCCCTTGAGATAAGTTTCTATTTCCCTGCAGGTAGGCCATTTACCAGAAAACAAGTGACACACCACATAGTTATAGTTAATAGACATAGTTTTGGCTATGTATGTTGCAAGGGACATTCCACCCTGATAATTGCTCCCCTTCCTCCTCCTTCTGAACTTCCCCTTCCCCAAAGCCTTATAATGCCTGTAAACACAATAAAATTTAGCAGCTTGATCAGAACCTGTCTTGCTGTCATTCTTTGTGTCTCCTGTCCCTTTCATTCCAGGTCCCAGGGTTCCTAGGCCCTGTTCACGCTCCGCTGGCCGGGGCATTTGGCACCCGAACATGGGGCGAAGAAGCCTTCTGGAGACCTTTGGAACACCGCTGCTAGAGAGGATAGGCCTATCCGAATTCACTGAGCCACCGCGGCCTATGAAATAACACACTGGCTCGCATTGATTGCCAGGGAGCTGCCTGGCCGTGAGTCAGATCTGGAGGAGTGTCACAGTGGTGCAAGGTAAGCATTACCATGGGACAGGCATTTAGCAAACAAGATTTTTTTTATTAAAGGAATCAGGGAGTCCCTCAAGACACGAGGAGTAAGGGTTAAGAAAAATGATCTCAAGAAGTTTTTTTTTAATTTTGTGAGTAATGTTTGTCCATGGTTTCCCTTAGAGGGGACTATTGATGAAAAAAAATAGGCTAGAATAGGAAGCTGTTTAAGAGATTTTTATAAGACCTTTGGTCCAGAAAAGATTCCAGTCCAGGCTTTTTCTTATTGGAATTTAGTAAATGATATACTCAAAGTCTATAAACATTGTCCTGATGTACATGAGAGAGGGAGAAAAAGTCTTACAGGGACACTCCTGGCCACCTTCTATTTGTGAGTCTGTCTCTATTCCCATGCCTGATTCAGGAGACCCCACCCCTGAAGCCACCTGCTACGTCTCCTCCTGTTAAGATTTACCCCTCTTTGACAACCTTAAGCCCCCCCCCCGCCAAAGATGGGCCTGATGATAGTCTTTCTCCTGAAGAGGCCTTCTCCCTTGATGAAGAGATAGCCAAATATCATAATCCTGACCAGCCACCCCTACACTCTTCCTTGTCCAGACCGCCTCCTTACGCCACCAGCCCTCCGTTTTGTGCTCCGGTCCTCGACTTGGCCAATATTACTGATTACACAACCAAGGCTAAATCTCAACTAGCACAAAAAACAGCTTCCCTTAGAAAATTAATAGAGGAAAAATGAGTGCATTTACAATTAGTTAAAGAACTATGGGCTCTTGATTTGGCATTATCTTAAAATTAACCAGCCAAAAAGATCCAGCTTTTTCCCTTCTACTCTCAGAAAGCGTTAAACCAATTCTAAGTGAGATCTTATCTGGCTAGCAAGCTATTCTTTAAAGAAAGAATGAAATCAATCAAACAAGATGTTCTCTTTAACTTAAAAGCTATTAATCAGAGAACCAGTACACACTTTTGATATATATTTAATGATTTGTTTCTTTAAAACTGTAAAATGTACCTTAGCCCAGAAAAGGAACTTTCAAAGATTTTTCTCCGTGCTTCTCCGTGCGTGGCAGTAAACTAAGCCCGCCTGTTCCGTCCGCGCAGCCAATCATGGCACAGAGCTCCTGCTCCACAGATTGGCAAAGACTTCAGTCAATCATCCCCTAAGCCACAAATGCCCCTGGGCAGGGGTGGGGGTAGGTGGAGAGGCTGTGAGTTAGAAATCCAAAAGCTGCTTTTCAAAAGGAAAATTTTTCTTTTCACCAAGAATGTCTGTTTTCAGTCTATGTGCTAACCTTGTTTTCATTAATGTGTGTTAAACCCTAAATAACTAAAGTTTGTTTTAAGTTTTAAATAAGATTTGGTTAAGCTAAATGTGGTTTTAAAGATCCCTACTATAGAGTTGGCACACCTTTACCAGAGTAAAATATAGGACAGTTTCGTCCTTCTAATAGCTAATATCAGCATCAATTCATTAGTTAAAAGATTTTCTGAGATTTCTAGGCGTGGTAAAATGCCTCTGCAGTCTCTCTCACTCTTGCAAAAATTCTAAACCTTAACAGCACCCCAATACCAACTGCCACTGTTTGTAACAAATTCCATGTTTGACTGGCTTTCTAATAACCCAGTCTGGGTAGAGCAGTGGCCTTGCCAGGAAAAAAGGGTTAAATGTGCCATTCCTGGCCTGATAAAAATTTTTATTTGGCAGATGTGATTCAACAAAATTATTTAGTGTAAAATGGTCATCTAAAAGAAATGTTAACAGTAAAAATTTATTTTGAACATTTCAGCTATAAGGTTTATCTTAGCTTTTTAAGTTATGTATCCAAATCAAAATGAAAGATCAATTAAGTTGTGTACCCACCCTTGTTCATAGCTGCCCTAAGGGTGTGATAGCTTTGTGATAAGCAAAGATCCTAACAAACAAAGTTTAACATTTTACTTAAAATTGTTTAAGTGATTTAAAAAAAAAAAAGGAAGGTTTCCAACACAGTTCTTATGTGGTAACATAAAGGTTCATTTATGAACCTTTCTTTCATTCATTTGCTAAGACAGCTAATGATTTAAAGTAAAAGTCTTAAGTATTTAATGTGACAATTCTTCATCTCTAAATTGATATACAAATTGCCTATGTATTTAAATGAAAAAGTTCCGGCACATTCTGGAGGGCCCCCAAAATGTCCTGTGAACTGTTTTGTGGATATTAGTCCACAGCAAATTTGGCATTTGTCTGACACTAGAAATGTTTTTGAGAAGCAATGTCACTAATGTGTGTTAACTCTTTAAGTAACTTAAGTTTGTTTAAAGATTAAAGACAAATTTAGTCAAACTGAATTGGGTTTAGAAACCCTGGTTATGGGAATTGCTACAGCAGGTTAAAAAGATAACTTTTAAATTTATGCTCTTTAAAATTCAAACAAAGCCTCTTAAAATTAGGTATCACACACTGAAGATGTGCCTAGATCTTGACTGTGATAAGTAAAAAAAAAAAAAGGTTTTAAAATACTTTCTCAACTAAACAGGCAAAACTGGCTTGGGTTAGTAAAAGATAACACAATGGTTATGTTAAATATTTACATGCCAGAGGCTTTTGCTCTGATAAATGAGGTTTAATTTAAATAAGATATGTAAAAAAATTTTTCCAGATAAAACTTATCAAATAAATATGAGACAGCCTAATATTAAGCTGTATAGATGTTTTAGCTAACCTTTTTACATTTTATTCAAGAAGTATGCCCCTGGTTTTCTCTGAGAAAGAACTTTAGATATTAAAACATAAGAGAGACTAGGTAAAAAGTTAAGAGAGTTTTATGTCAGATATAGACAAAAGTGCTCTGGTTAAAACTTTTATTTTGAAACTTGGTAAGAGTTTTTTTATCTTACTCATGAGCTAGTTACTTTTGCTTTTACAGTGACTCCTTCTGATAAAGTTGTTACTGAGATAACTCCCCTATTTAGAAAGACTACAAAAATTATCAAATAATTGTCTTCTGAAAAGTACAGATTCTACATGTCAAACTTTAATCAGTTCTTTTACAAAGTAAAAAATTATCTGGCTTGTTTTAAGACACTGTCAGAGGTTTATTCTTGATAAATTAAGGTAATACATGGTGTTTCTGGTCTGATAAAAGATTTGTTTTGTCAAATCCTGATTTAACAAAATTAGTATTTTAAACATTTAAGCTATGAGGTTTTATTTTACCCTTTTAAGTTGCCATATTAGAGTTCTAAAGAGCAAAATCTATTAAGAGTTTTATATCTACTTACTCATGATAGCTTTGTGATGAGTAAAGATCATAGTAAACTGGGAGTCGGGCTGTAGCGCAGCGGGTTAAGCGCAGGTGGCGCAAAGCACAAGGACCGGCATAAGGATCCCGGTTCGAACCCCGGCTCCCCACCTGCAGGGGAGTCGCTTCACAGGCGGTGAAGCAGGTCTGCAAGTGTCTATCTTTCTCTCCCCCTCTCTGTCTTCCCCTCCTCTCTCCGTTTCTCTCTGTCCTATCCAACAACGACGACAATAATAACTACAACAATAAAACAACAAAAGGGAATAAATAAAATAAAATATTAAAAAAAAAAGATCATAGTAAACTAAAGTTATAATAGTGTGCTTAAACTGTTTGATCAGTTGAAAATAATGCTAAAAATGGTAAACATTTTATCATATCAACACATTAGGTATTGACTTTCTATAACATATTGGTATATTTTAATAAAGAGCCTTCTAAAATCATATGAAAGTACTCAAGCCAATTCTAACCATTAGATCATCAATTAAGTTGGTACAAGTTCTCTCCTTAAGTAAATAATTATAGGTACATCTGCACATGAAGAACTGACTGCTCATATGGTAAGTTTTAAAACTAAACATTTTTCTTTTTTTATTTATGGGTGTGTGATGACTCCTAAAGTCACTCATATCCTAAAATTTTTCTCATTTTTTTACAAGCCTCTTAAAATTTTAACACTTGACCTGCCATAGTGAGAGCACTTTACTGGCTCCTGCATTGTTTAATTAAGATCCTGCTATTCAGACTTTTAAGATTAATCTCCATTGATAAAAGCCAATGCTCTCTGGCAGATTGATGTAATTCACCTGCTCATGTTTAGTAAACAAAAACATTTCTTTTTCTCAGTTGGTATTTTTTCCAAATTTATGTGGGCTACAGCTCAAACAAGAAAAACTAAAACCCTTAAGCTCAATTAATAAAAAAGAAGGGGAATGCACCCCCCAGTATTCAGTTGGCTAAAGTGTCAATGAAGTAACTATACTAAACCTTTTTAATATTTACAAAAATTCGAATTGTCCATTTATTGTATCTCATTGACAAAACCACCCACTTTTCCAGTCACAGAGGCATATTCCTTTTTTCTCTTTTGGATGTCCATGTTTGTTTTCCTTTTATTATGGTGGATGACATTATTGCTCTTGCAAAATCCACAGTCCCTGTTGGCAAGTCCTTACCATAAAGGACGCCATGGGAGTATATACTCCAGCTAACCACACCAGCCTATCCAAGTCTTCTCTTTCTGCTGACCTAACACTACTGACTTCATCTTTGCATGTTTATTGACTGCTCACTTTTCTCAAAATATTCCTCATGTTCAAGGAACCTCACCTAATGTGTATGCATCTCCTCTGTGTTTTGGTACAACACCATCCTATATTTTCATGTCAATTCTTCTCTACCTGGTCCTTGCCTCCTAGTTTTGCTTGTTCCACAGCTGACCCTTTATGAAGAAGAAAAATTTCATCAGTTGGCGCTGACAACCACCAGCAGACCAGACATGCTGTGCTTCTTCCCCTGGACATAACATCCACTGACTGCTTCCCTTAGACTTGCTGGTGGCATGTTAGGACACTCTATATATTCCTCCCATGAATTTTCTGACAAATTACAACAGGTTATAGACTCCACCACAGATAGTCTTGAGTCATTACAGAACCCCTTATGGGACCCTTGATTAGTCTTTTGTTAATGATTACCTTAGGACCCTTTATTTTCAATAAGATTACTGATTTTATAAAACAGCAAATTGACTCCTTGGCATCAAAACCCTTACAAATACATTATCATAGACTTGATTTGGCTAACAGAGGCCTGGCTGAACCTGAGGGTGACAGACCACCTTTACGGATGGCATAAAACTCAGATTTATGCACTGAGGCATCCAACCTTGGCAGGACAAGGACACCATTAAGGAGTGTGAGGCTAAGCACTGCAGGGGGAGGACCCTAGATAGTCTGCCTCTGAGTCACCTGTGAAGCAAACCTGATTTGCATGGAGGTTGGTGTCAGCAATAAAAATTTTGTGCCTTGAGGTTCTCTTCACCCTGGAAACTGTGGCTCTGCCTCCCCTCCCCAAAAGACACCACGAGCCTTGTAAGATGCAGGAAGATTTGTTCTATATCTACCCCATGGGAGGAATCAGGTCAATACTTCTCCCCTCTGGTTAATGCCCACCGAATCTGCTGTTAAGGTCTCTACCCCTCACCCTCAATTTCCTGCCTCAGTTAAAATTGAAAAGAAGGGAGGAGATGCCAAGCGCCATTCCCTGCTTGATAGAAGATAAGCTTTGAAACAATGAAAGCCCTCGAGATCAGTTTCTATTTCCCTGCAGGTAGGCCATTTACCAGAAAACAAGTGACACACCACATAGTTATAGTTAATAGACATAGTTTCGGCTATGTATGTTGCAAGGGATACTCCACCCTGATAATTGCTCCCCTTCCTCCTCCTTCTGCACTCCTCCTTCCCCAAAGCCTTATAATGCCTGTAAACACAATAAAATTTGGTAGCTTGATCAGAACATGTCTTGCTGTCATTCTTTGTGTCTCCTGTCCCTTTCATTACATGTCCCAGGGTACCTAGCCCCTGTTCTCGCCCCGCTGGCTGGGGCATTTTCAAAGTTAACCCAATTACCAAATAATGTGATAACATTAACTATCCATTGTCTTTTTGAACCTTAAGACAGCACAAACCTCACATCTCCACTATAGAGCCTATATTTCTCCCAGTTCTGGAGCCTTAGGATAGGGCCCACTTTCCCACATGCCTCTCCCAATACATATCAAATAATATTGCAATAGCTGATAGCAACCTAATCAATGCAACGATTGCCACCTCAACATGCTTCACTTCAGACTGTGTCCAGAGACTTCATGTGTGGAATGACAACCCTTCAGCTTCATTACTCAGGTGAGACCTTTCCTTTCATAGTATTCTCTAATTCCATCCCAGGTGAATCACTTTCTAACAAAGTCCCAAAACCTAGATATACACTAGTTTCTGTGAGAGAGAGCATATGTTCACACGTATCCATAAACTACTGCAAAATATATACCTGAAAGCAGAAGTACACTAGAGTTTGCAGTGAGTACCCCCTTAACACTTCCTCTCCACTATTCCAAGCTTTGGGTCCATGATTGCTCAACAATTTGTTTGGCTTCGTATGTTAACTCTCTTTTCAGTCACCAGGTTCCAGATGTCATCAGGATGCCAGCCAGACTTCCCTAGACTGAAGACCCCACCAATGTGTCCTGGAGCTCCGCTTCCCCAGAGACCCACCCTACTAGGGAAAGAGAGAGGCAGACTGGGAGTATGGACTGACCAGTCAATGTCCATGTTCATTGGGAAAGCAATTACAGAAGCCAGACCTTCCACCTTCTGCAACCCACAACCCTGGGTCCATGCTCCCAGAGGGATAGAGAATGGGAAAGCTATCAGGGGAGGGGATGGGATATGGAGGTTGGGTGGTAGGAATTGTGTGGAGTTGTACCCCTTCTACCCTATGGTTTTGTTAATTTATCCTTTCTTAAATAAAAAATAAATTAAAAAAAAAGAGTTCACCAATATTTGTTCAAGGTTGGGTTTAAAGGAGTACATTGATTCTTGACACGGATCAATTTAAAAAGTTGAGCTGGGTCAGAGAGACAGCTCATGAGGTAGGGTAGGTTCTTCATTATGGATACAATACAGATTCAAACCTTGTTTCTGATGAGAGGTGTTATGGCACTGGAAGAAGATCTACTGCTGTTTTCTCCCTCTCTCTTCCTGCCTCACCCCTTCCTTCCTCTCCACATAAATATGAATGAAAATGAAACCTCGAATGGTGAAATCACACATGTACGATGTCCCAGTTCCGCAAAAAATAAATAAATAGGTCAAATAATAATAAAAATAAAACTGATCTATGGTTCTCCAATACCAAGCAATTCATTTTGAATTCCATCCTTTAGAAATGAGACAACATTAAGTATTTTTCTGATCAGGAAAAGATGGTGAGTTTTAAACTGTAAGATGCAGTTAGGTATAAGACCTGATTTTGAGTGTGACATTTACTATTTATATAGGCAAATTAGAATTTCTTAACCCTAGTTTTTCCTCATCTGAATAGTGATTGAAGGTGTGAATGTTCTCATTGTGATGCTTAGATTACTTAATAATAAATGCAATTAGACAACAAACAAAAAATGTCTACTAAGTTGTTTATGTATGTAAGGTACTTTAATGAACTGCAGACAAAGAGTGATAAATAAATCACTGTTGAAATCTGTCTCATGGAAGTTAAAGTCTAGTGAGAAATGTAGGAAAAGTAGTTAGTCTACAATGGTCATGATGATCTTGGCACTGACTGCAGTGACTTTTATTTTAAATATGACAAGTTGAAGTGACTTATGAAAGTCTCTAAAGGAAATGTACAGTAGAGATAAGACTAGAATGTTAGTTCTTGAACTCATAATGTAATACCTTTTTTGTGTCATACCATGCTGCCCATTTATGCACATAAGTCTGATTACATTTTCAGTATATGTTTCTAGCCACTAAGTAGTGTGTTACTCTTAATTACATTTTAATCATACTTTGGGGAATCCCTATTTTGCTTTTTCCAATAGCTACTGACATGTGTGAAATACAATGATAGTGGATCCATTGAGATTACCAAATCTCCAGCCTACTGTAAAAGAGGAAAAAACAAACAAAAAACAACACAAAAACCTGTGTGCAGGTATGAGATGAGAGTTTTAAGTAGTAACGAATGGATTTGAGCTAATACTTAGAGCAAGTAAATAATTTGAATGCATGTATAGGGCTATGGCTGGAGTCAGGCCTTCATTGCTCTGGAGGAAATTTTTGGTGTTGTAATGTCTTTCCATTTGCCTCTCTGTTATTTATTTGTTTGTTTTGTTTTTGTATTTTTTTGTTCTTGTTGTTGGTTTTTGCCTGCAGGGTTATCGCTGGGGCTTGATGCCAGTACTACGAATCCACTGTTCCTGGAGGCTATTTTCCTCATTTTGTTGCCCTTGTTGTTGCCCTCACTGTGGTTGTTATTGTTGTTATAGCCGTTGTTGGATAAGACAGAAAGAAATCGAGAAAGGAGGGGAAGACAGAGAGGAGGAGAGAAAGATAGACACCTGCAGACCTGCTTCACCACTTGTGAAACAACCCCCTTGTAGGTGGGGAGCTGGGGGCTCGAACCGGGATCTTTATGCTGGTCCTTATGCTTTGCAACATGTGCGCTTAGCTGCTTGTGTTACCAACCAGCCCCTGCCTCTCTGTTTTTGTGCCTCTCTTTCTATTTTAAATAGTTGATTCAGAGCAATTCAGAACAATTCAGAAGCCTGGAGAGGAATGAAAGAAAAGAAAAATCTGAACTCATGCCATTCTGACATGAGCTACCTTCCAAAAATAAGGAGATTTACCTATCTTTCTAAAAATTCTTGTTTATGAGGAGGATGGGTCGGTCAGCTTTTGAGAAATTAATATCTGTTTCCATTTCCAGATGAGGTAACACTTATCAATGTTAGGATAAATTATATATTACTCTAATACTTGCTGTGTGTGTGTGTGTGTTTGTGTGTGTGTGTGTGTTTTAAACACCAGAGGAAAACAGTATTTTTTAAGTTCAGATGTTTGTTTAGGGATGGGTCCAACTATAAGAAGTCTCATGCCATATAACAATTCATCCAAACAACAACAACAAAAGCAATAAGAAAATACACAACTTTTGTTTCTAAATAATAACTTGTTGGAACAGGAAAACTCTAGTTCTTAATCCCTTAGATTTTATAAAGGAAAAGTTTTGGAAGAGGGAAGCTATACTGGCATATATTTCCTCTAAAACACGATTATCTGGATTTTACAATGCCAATCATTCAAAGATTTCATGTCAAATCCACATCACTGCCCTTGTTGAATTTTGCTCAAACAAAGGGTTTGTTCTTAACCACCTTAGCCAAGCCAGCCTGCCCAGAATAAAAAAAGTCAGGGTGGTGAAGGGATTCTAAAGAACCATGAATCCTCTAACAAACTTCAGATGTTGATTAAGTCTGCCGAAACTGACAAACTTAAGTTGGCTTCTGACTAATCCCAGGGTTGGTCACTTAACAAAGTGGGCCAGAAAATCCTTCCTGTGTTTTACTGTTATAACCAGGCATCATCTATTAAATCGAACACAATGGGGAAAGAAGAATGAATCTGTTTGTAGTATCAAGTTATCACTCTAACTCCAAACTCCTGAGCTATCATAGTTAGGACTCTGGGAAAGTAGCCTGGACCCTTGTTCACTTGGCTCTTATGTCCTCACCCATACAACATGCTTGTATACTTTGTGTCTTTCCCATGTCAATTTTTTTTCTCATAAGCAACTGTTCAAACTCCCTGACCTAACACAAGAGGCTTTTTCTTTTTTTTTTTTTAATATTTATTTAATTTATTTGTTCCCTTTTGTTGCCCTTGTTGTTTTATTGTTGTAGTTATTATTGTTGTTGTCGTTGTGGGATAGGACAGAGAGAAATGGAGAGAGGAGGGGGAGACAGAGAGGAGGAGAGAAAGATAGACACCTGCAGACCTGCTTCACCGCCTGTGAAGCGACTCCCCTGCAGGTGGGGAGCCGGGGTTCGAACCGGGATCCTTATGCCGGTCCTTATGCTTTGCGCCACCTGCGCTTAGCCCGCTGTACTACAGCCCGACTCCCCAAGGGGCTTTTTCTAATCAAGCTCCAACTTGTCTCTTCTCATTCCCTAACATAACACTATCCTCAAATACATCTGTCCCATCCCAGGACTCACACATCAACATTTTTAGGCTATTTTCTTTGCTTAAAAGATTGGTTTGCTTTTGAGTCTTCCACCAAGGTTTAATTCAAGCATCTTTGGTTCTTTTGCATCCATTACCAGCATTATTATTTTCTCTTTCCAAATAAACAAACAGGATCTTGCTTACATATAAAATTTTAATTAAAAATCAACATATGTTTCAAATATTAAAAAAGTCCCTTCATTTCATATCTTTTCATCACTATGTCTCTTATGTCACATGCTTCATGATTCACAGTAAAATTTATGAAGCATTACCTAAACATATATTACATACTTCCTTACAAATCACTCTAGATTTCAAGTCAGTTAAGCTTCAATATTCACCACTCAAACAAAATCAATCTTACTATTATCATCATTAGAATCAATGGTCCATAAAACTTACCAAAATGCCAAACTGTATTGAAGCATATAAAAGCCCAGCAGCCTGGGATCAAGTGCAGCAGTATAGCACTCAATGTCCAAGCATAAGGCCCTATCTAGATTCAGTCTCGCCTACCACATATGCCGTAATGATGTGCTGGCCTCCTCTCTATCCCCCTCTATCCTTCATAAAATAAATACAGTAAGTCTTAAACAAATAGATGAGCATTTAAAAGTAGTCCACTTCCTTTTTCTTAGAAATACTCTGTTTCTTGGATTCTGTGACACCATGTCATCCTAATCCTTTCTACATTCAACTTTTCCCCAAGATTTATTTGGTGTTTTTCAGTTCCCTAGCTCTGCTAAATGTTGCTGGGTCTAAGGCATAAGTATTAGACTCTCATGTCTTATCTAGTGACACTCTGATTCAGTTCTTTTTTTTTTTTTTTTTTTTTTTTTGCCTCCAGGGTTATCACTGAAACTCAGTGCCAGCACTACAAATCTACTACTCCTGGTGGCTACTTTTTCCCTTTTGTTGCCATTGTTGTTTATCATTGTTCTTATTGCTTTCATTACTGTTGTCATTCTTGTTGGATAGGACAGAGAGAAATCAAGAAATAAGGGGAAAACAGAGAGGTGGACAGAAAGATAGATACCTGCAGACCTGCTTCACCACCCATGAAGCAACTCCTCTGCAGGTGAGAAGCCAGGGGCTCCAACTGGGATCCTTGAACTGTTCCCTGCTCTTCATGCCATGTGTGCTTAAACCCATTGTGCCACTCACTGCCCAGTTCCTCAGTTCCAATTTTTAAATATTTATTTATTTATTCCCTTTTGTTGCCCTTTTTTTTTATTGTTGTTGTAGTCATTATTCTTGTTGCTATTGATGTCCTTGTTGGATAGGACAGAGAGAAACTGAAAGAGGAGGGGAAGACAAAGAGTGGGAGAGAAAGAGAGACACCTGCAGACCTGCTTCACCACCTGTGAAGTGACTCCTCTGCAGGTGCAGAGCTGGGAGCTCAAACTGGAATCCTTACTCTGGTCCTAGCACTTTGCATCATGTGCACTTAACCCATTGAACTATCACCGGGCTCCCAGTTCCAATTTTTAATGGCTTTTTTTTTTTTTTTTGCCACCAGGACTAAGTACCTACGAAACTCCATTCCAGCTGGACATACATATGGTTTTCTTTTTCTTTGATATTGGATGAGAGACAGAGAGGTAGAAAGATACAGAAAGAAGAAGAGGAAACTTTAATACCACCCAACTTCTCTCTTTTTTTTTAATTTCTTTATTGGGGGATTAATGGTGTATAGTGGAGAGTGAAATACAATCATTTATACATGCATAATATTTCCACAACAATATAACCTCCACTAGGTCCTCCTCTGCTATCATGTTCTTGGAGCTGAACCCTGCCTCCCACCCCAGAGTCTTACTTTGATACAATACTCCAACTCCAGTCCAAGTTCTGCTTAGTGTTTTCTTTTTTATCTTGATTTTCAACTTCTGTCTATGAGTGAGATCATCCCATATGCATCCCTCTGCTTCTATCTTATCTCACTTAATATGATTTCTTCAAGCTCCATCCAAAATGGGGTAAAGAAGATGAATTCACCATTTTAAATAGCTGAGTAGTATTCCATATATATAAATATATATATATTCCATATATATATATATATCATATATATGTATATATATGGAGTCCCATATATATATCACAACTTACTCAGCCACTCATCTGTGTTGGACACCTAGGTTGCTTCCAGGTTTTGGCTATTACAAATTATGCTGCTATCAGCATAGGTATACACAAATCTTTTTGCATGGGTATGTTTGGTTCCTTAGGATATATTCCCAGGAGAGGAATTGCAGCATCATAGGTCCACTTCTAGCCTTCTCAGAGTTCTTAAAGTTCCCCACTGAGAATTTAAACTTGTTTCTGTACACATGAAATGTTTGTGCTGCACCAAATGAGCGACCATCCAGCCCCTAAATTAAAACTGTAAGGCATCTATGTTTCAACAACTCAAATGACTCTTTAGATTTGGCCTCTTTCCAGAGTCCCAGCTATCTATAATAATGTCTCTATTTAACTATCTGGTGAAAGTCATAGGAAATCAATACACCTTAAACTAAAACATTAGTTTCTCTCCACATTCCTTTCTTTCCCATCTTGATAAATAATGTCCAACAATGGCTAAGCAAAAACCATCAGAATAATCTCTTCTGTGTTTGTTTAAGTCCTATCTCCAATATTATATAAAGACCATGGACATATCCTGCAGACCCTTGTTTCAGAATAACCCAAAATGATTCACTTTTGCTGTATTACTATCACCCTAATCCATGTCATTCTTAGTACAGCAGTGCTCATATCCCAATTCCTCTGCTTTTTTCTGTGTCTGTGTTCTAGTCCTTCCTCCACCAGAGCACATCTAGAGTATGCTTCTAATAACTTAAGCTATATCAGAACACTCCTTTCTTTCTTCTTTTTGTTCTCTCTTTTATGATCAAAGTTGTAAATAATTTCAGGTAGGTCTCTTTTGAATTCTAATGCTACATTATGATATATAAAAAAGGATACACATTTTTAGGTGGTCTCCAAACAGCTAAGCACAGACAGAAAAAAAAAATGTTGACAGGATGCAACACTTTAAAAAAATATTTATTTATTTATTCCCTTTTGTTGCCCTTGTTGTTTCATTGTTGTAGTTATTATTGTTGTTGTTGGATAGGACAGAGAGAAATGGAGAGAGGAGGGGAAGACAGAGAGGGGGAGAGAAAGATAGACACCTGCAGACCTGCTTCACTGCTTGTGAAGCAACTCCCCTGCAGGTGGGGAGCGGGGGAGGGGGGCTGCTGAACTGGGATCTTAAGCCGGTCCTTGTGCTTTGTGTCATGTGCACTTAACCCGCTGCGCTACCGCCCGACTCCCAAAACACTCTTTAAAAGGATGAGATGGAACAGTAAAATCAGATTTATTTTGATTGCTATAAACTAAACATTAACAGGAAAAAATTAATCTGAAAAATTTTTCTTAGCCATGCTATCTTTACTCTAGTCTTCTCGTGTACCAAATACTCAATTTATTCTCTACAGTGTTTGCTTGCTTATCTATGTGTTTATTAGATCAGTGCATTATCTGCCAAACAGAATTGTAGCTCCATGACGGCAGAAACATAAGCTATCATTCCTATCGTAACATTCTGTTTTCAGGATGTTAACGACAATCAGTGATTATTTGAAGAATGACTGAAGTGTAGCATTGTAAAGATCTTAGAAATTATCTGCTAAATGTTCTTCCTTTCACAAATGTGGCAACTGAGATTCAAAATGCTAGCTAACTTGTCAAGTGCCATAAAGTTAACTGTTAGAGGTCAGGTGCTTTGAGAAGCTAATTAAGACTCAGTATATAAATATTGATAACATGGCTTCCAAATATAAATTGATTTGTAAGAAATGCATGCATGGTGGGGATGCACACCCAATTAAACTCACTTATTACCATGCTCAAGGACCTGGGTTCAAGCCTGTGCTACCCACCTTCAGGGGTGACACTTCATAAGCATAAGTGGTGAAGCACCTGAAAGAATCTCTCTTTCTCCCTGTCTCCCCCTCCTCCCTCAATTGCTCTCTGTCCTAGCAAATAAAATAGAAAAGAAAAATAGGAAGAAACACATGCATGCAAGCATAAAAACAATTTATTCCAATAAGTGTAGTATAATACACTTATAAAGTATAATGTACTTTAATAAAATAAAAGAAAAACAGTATAAGGAGTCCTCAGGCTTCCAGAGAAAAGAGACTTTTGGGCAAGTTGATACTATGTTAACAGTAGCCAAGGAACTGAGGATGAATTAGGGCACCACATAGAAACCAAGCCAGATACCCCAGTCTGGCATAGTTTGTTGTGACTAAAGAGACCACAGTGTACTTGGTTTTTGCTGGGTTTCCCGTGCAAGAAACTAGAGTGTCAAAATGAATCCCTCCCAGCCTATGTCCTGATTGGCTTGGCCATGAAGACCAGTCTCCTGCCACATGGTTCAGATAAGTACAAAAAGATGGGACAGTCAAACCACAGTGCCCTCCAACTCCCAGCTTGTGGGACATGCTGCAGAGTCTTAGAAAGCAGGAGCCGGGAGTCAGGCTGTAGCGCAGCGGGTTAAGCGCAGGTGGCGCAAAGCGCAAGGGCCGGAGTAAGGATCCCTGTTCGAACCCCGGCTCCCCACCTGCAGGGGAGTCGCTTCACAGGCAGTGAAGCAGGTCTGCAGGTGTCTATCTTTCTCTCCCCCTCTCTGTCTTCCCCTCCTCTCTCCGTTTCTCTCTGTCCTATCCAACAACGATGACAACAACAATAATAACTACAACAATAAAACAACAAGGGCAACAAAAGGGAATAAATAAATAAAATAAATACATATATATATATATATATATATAGAAAGCAGAAGCCAAGCCAATTGGAGGACTTCTTTTAAGTAAGTTTTATTTTTTAAATTTATTTATTTTCCCTTTTGTTGCCCTTGTTGATTTTCATTTTTGTTGTAGTTATTATTGTTGTTGTTATTGATGTCGTCATTGTTGAATAGGACAGAGAGAAATGGAGAGAGAATGGGAAGACAGACAGGGGGAGAGAAAGATAGACACCAACTGATCTGCTTCACTTCCTGTGAAGTGACTCCCCTGCAGGTGGGGAGCCGAGGTCTTGAACCAGGATCCTTACGCCAGTCCTTGGGCTTTGTGCCACCTGTACTTAACCCACTGCGCTACTGCCCAATTGTCATAAGTTTTATTTTATATGATGGTAGGATAAACCTTCCAAGACTCTTCTGATCTTGGATGAACATTTTACATTCATTTGAATCTATGTGCCCTTTAATTTGTATTGGTGAACTGTTTTTCTTTTATAAAAAAGCTGTGTTCATATGTCTCTCTCCTCCCACAAGAAAAGGAAAGGACAAAATGGGAGAAGGGGCATTTTGGAAAAAATCATAGAAGCTAATCTGGAACACATGAAAATCTCAATCAAAACAGTTGCTGCATTTGATCAGAAATGATAACAGTAAGCATAACTACTCATGTTAAAAAGTACCCCAAGGAGGTAGTGAAAACTCTGAAACCAGTTGCTAACCAAAAGGAAAAGGTGTTTTCCCAGGCAAGAATATGGGGATGCATCATCACCTAGAGATTCCAGAACACAAATCAGAGAAGTTTTCTCGGTGCTAGAAATGACTACAGTCACTGATGGTCCAGGATATGGTCAGAAATTGGTTCCAAGGTAAATAGCACCACCAAACATTGCTCATTAGGTAAATGTATGCCTACATGAAGAGAAATCTCAGGGGAGCACAGCAGAAAATTCGAACAAATTACCGTTGATCTGAAAATGAACTGGCTATCTCAAAAGATGTTAAGTTATTCATTCAATATCTTTTTTAATTAATGACAATTTTAATTTTGTAATATCTTTTAAATGATTTTAATATTTTATATCATTATTTGTGACAACTGTTTTAATTAACAAAGAAAATTTCAAGTTCATATAAACACTTCAAAGCTTTTAAAAATATTTATTTATTTATTCCCTTTTGTTACCCTTGTTGTTTTTCATTACTGTCTTAGTTATTATTGTTGTTGTTATTGATGTCTTCGTTGTTGGATAGGAGAGAGAGAAATGAAAAGAGGAGGAGAAGACAGAGAGGGGGAGAGAGATAGACACCTGCAGATCTGCTTTACCTCCTGTGAAGTGACTCCCATGAAGGTGGGGAGCTGGGGGCTCCAACCGGGATCCTTAAGCAGGTCCTTGCACTTTGTGCCACCTGTGCTTAACCCTCTGCCCTACCAAAGGAATCCCTCAAAGCTTTTTCAATGGTATATCAACTTGATTAAATTGACAAGCTTCTGCACAACAAAAGAAACAACCACCCAAAGAGACTCCTCACATTCAATATTTCTGAGAGGATTGATGACTACTGACAAGTCATAATCTTGCCCCTGCTTGCTTTGCAACATTCACTACTCTAATGCTTCAGGTGACTGACACCATGGTTGCTTCCTGAACACACCATATTTCTGCCAACCATTGCAGAAACTTCTCTCCAAGTTCCCAGCACTGTTTTCCTGCCTCTAACTAGTCTCCATTAATCTTTTTTATCCACAATTTAACCAGGAACTTCTCTAGAAAAATCTCTTTGGGATGGAGGGTATATAACATAATGGTTATGCAGAGATTTTCCTGTCTGAGGCTCCAAAGTCCCAGGTTCCATTCCCCTGCACCACCATAAACCTGAGCTGAGCAGTTCTCTGGTGTAAAAAGAAATAAAAGAAAGAAAATCTCTGGTGCCTGGGAGGTGGCACAGTGGTTGAGTAGTATAAAACTTGCAACCCTGAAATCTGTCTGATAAACCAATTTCAGAAAGGCTAGCTGTTCCTCTTTCTCTGTTTTCCCAGAGTAACTTGCAATAAGGATATTTCTCAGGTAACTTGCAATAAGTATAATTGCTAAATGAATTACTGGATAAGTTTTTGTGTGTTAAGCACTGTGCTAAATGTTTTACAATATGCAGTACTTAGGCTTGGGAGATAACATAGTGGTTATGTAAAAAAGCCTTTCATGCATGAGACACCAAAGGTCCCAAGTCCCAGGTTCAGTCTCCAGCAATACCATACACCAGAGCTGAGCAGTGCTCTGGTATAAAAACAGCAAACAGTGGTCTGGGAGGTGGCACAGTGGATAAAGCATTGGATTCTCAACCATGAGGTCCTGAGTTCAATCACCGGCAGCACATGTACCAGAGTGATGTCTGACTCTCTCTCCTCCTATATTTCCCATTAATAAATAAATAAAATCTTAAAAAAAAACTGCAAACAAACACAAATATGCAGTGCTATTTAATCTCAGCTGAGTCCTCTGAGTTAGGTGCTGTCTTTATCTCTAATTAACAGACAAGGAAATTGATGTTTAAAGAAGTGAGTCACTATAAGTTAATGTAAAACTAAGCTTTCACATGTTGCAAAATCAATAATCATTCCCATACTTTTTTGATTTCAAAGCTTATGCTTTTCTCTCCATCCACCCATGCTGCACAATCCATGTTTTTTGTGTGCCTGTGGATATGGAGGAGGATATAATTAGCAGGCTGATGTGATACTCAATTGCCCTGTGATTTTTGTGGTGCTGAAGGACTCTGGGTGTCTGATGGAACTGGGGTCACATCTATGTCTGCCTCCAATTAGCTGGGTGTCTATGAACAGAGTCCATTTCCTCTTTGGCTGTGAATTGGCAAGATAATGACTGTATTCCCAGACATTAGGGTGAAATGAGAAGTTGTATAGAAAATATCTAGCAGGGTATCTAACATGAGAAAGACTGTGTGAAAGTCCAAGCAACTCCCACCGTTCAAGAAGCAATCTGTCTCTGCTACCTTATGTCAGTTAAACTGCACAGGCACCGTAACTTATGTTTTGGTTAAGTGTTTTTAATTTTTTAAAGTGGAATCTGAGTTTTTGTTGGCATGTGACTGAGCAAGCAGGGGCCCACAGTCCATTAAGAAATTTATGAGGGGAGATCAGGGCCTTCAGCTCAAGTACTGCCTTCTTGGGCTTTACTTACAAAGCCATCAATTTCCTTAACAAAAAGCACCGGCTTTAATACCCCCCTTAAAGTAGTGTTATTTACACAGCTATCCACTTCCTTTTGAATTCTCTGCCTCGGGGGTGGCCTGCCTACTGTTCTTTCTAGACACTAATTTAACAGACTCTCTCCAGAAAAAGAGGCTAGCTGAGATGGGGACTTGGTCCTAAAGAGCAGCTCAGTTTTGGATTATTAGAAAGCTCTTTTATCTATTTAAGTAACCACTTAAGTCACAGATTACTCTTAAATTCTAGAACATGCAGATCTTGTCAAAGAGTTATGACCATGTTAGAACTGGGACAGAGAATGGGAATCACCATTCAGACCATTTTGTTACAAAAAGGAAAAAACGAGGTTCAAATATCATGATTGGCAAATACTTCTCTGGTGCTTTCTATTTCAGTGTATCAATAGATGTGCATACCTAGCTGTACCAATATATGCATTGTCAGTATATTAATTCTGACATCTGGTAGATGAGGAAAGTAAAGTAGTTCTCACATGTATTTTGGCAATATCTGAGTAATGAAGTTCAAGAACCTCTATATGTGAAATCAACATAGTGAATTGTTGGAACTGAGATATTTTACTCATAGTGATAGTCAAAAGCCTTTAAGTATGTGGTCCAATTGAGGTGTGACTTAATTTAAAGAGCAACAAAGCTCAACTCCTTTTTATTGGTAAAAAATAAAACTGTCTCTTGGTATATAGATATAGATACAGATATAGATAGATATATTCTTCCCATATTTTTTTTTTAATTTACTGAGTCACAAATTATTTGCCTGGTCCTGGCTTGACTCAGATTAATTAAACAAGTTCTTAGCACTTTCGGTGTTCCATGTCAAGTGAGTAATTTATTGACCACAGGACAGTGTCCTATTTTGTGATCAGAGAGGTGACTAAGTAGGAACTTAGAATCCATTCTTACCCAAAGTTGAGAAGTTTTCTGTTAGGAGATAGGGTGAAACTTTGAAACAAAGAGTACAGGTGTTGGATATGGATACATATATATGAGACAGAAAGAGATGGGGGAAATTAAGATTGTATATGTGTTGGGGGAGGATTCTATGAGCAAAGGAATAGAAACTATTAATATAAATATGAATATTATAAAGCACAGAATATATTGAAAATTATTGGAAATGCAAATGAAAGTTTCAGACCATATTTGGTCTTGAAAAACCATAATAAAGAATGTAGGGTGGTCCAAGAGTTGGCACAGTGGATAAGCCATTGGACTCTCAAGCATGAGAGTCTTAAGTTCGATTCCCAGCAGCACATAACAGAGTGATGTCTGGTTCTCTCTTTCTCCTCTTCTTTCTCATTAATAAATAAAATCTTAAAATTAAAAAAATGTAGGTTTATTTCAAGATAATGCTGACAGAGCCACCTGGTGCTTGGAGGTTTGAAAATGGTGGGTGAGAAAATGATGTCTGCATTTTAAAAAGGAGGATAGATTGGGACATCCAGAAAGGAAAACCAGGAATCTGTCCAATAAGGGGGCCTTATCCCTGGGATGATGATGGGAGGGAGAAAGAAGAAAGATGATGGGTGGGGGTGGGGGTTGGGAGGGATACAGTTTGGCAAGACAAAATGAGCAGAGTGGCAATAGCTTAGATATGAGAAATGACAGAGGAAAGAGTTAAGTCTAGTTTAAATAATCCCATGAAAAGGAGAATTTCTAGTTTGCATGGAAAAGTTGGCTAGTAGTACCACCAGTTAACATTAAGAAAAACAGTAGTTGAAGGAGTCCTGGGGAGAGGAAAAATAATATGCCTTGTAGTGGATGTGCTGAGTTTGAGTGCTTTTGGGATTTTTGATTGAAAAATTATGTATACAAGTTCATAGGTAAAGAAAAAGGCTCCAAACAGAAGTTAGAAGTTTTTGAGTCTGCATTTTAAAAAGTTTGCTTTCAGTATCCTGTAAAACACATTGGGACATCCAGGGGGCCTTCTCCCTGGGATGATGAAGGGAGAAAGAAGAGACAATAGGCAGGGGGGAGGGGTGGATACAATTTGGCAAGACAAAATGAGGGTCAGGAAAACTAGAATAAGGCAACACTTCAGAGGAAATCAAACCTCTAGAAATTCTGAGAGAAAACACTGAGATATGCTTGTGCAACCATGCTATGTAGTAGGAATGAGATCTCCATGGCTTCCTTGAAAGATAATTATTATCAATTTCCTACTAGATTTCTAATTCTAGAGATTAATCTGTATTTTCTTCTTGTAAACAAGAACTAGATTGTTATTATTTAACAATTATAATAATTCACATTTATTGGTCACTTTCTAATAAATAGAAACATCTCCATATTTAGTACCTACCTCAAACCTGATACACAAGAGGTAGTCACTACATATGTGAATAACAATTTGATAAATGAACAAGCGTCTTATAGCTAGTCTGTGAAATAAGGAATTATGCCCGTTTCATAGATGAGGAAAAATTACTCTGGGCACCTAACATGGGATAGAGAATTAGCACCCTGTGGGTCACCTCTCACTCCCTCCTTTAGGAGTTCTCTTGGCAAAAGGCAGGAGACAAATGGGAAAGCCAAGGTATTGAAGGCACTTGTGCAGCTCTTTCACTGGCAATAAGGCTGAACTCACTGGAGTGGTTTTGGCCTTCTGAATTGTGAGGCTGGCTGTAGCCAGGATCTTTCATAGTTCAGCCAATGGCAGATGAACACTTTATTCAATCTCATTGATAATTTGGACTATGTTTCTGACTGGTGTTGAAAGCCAAAATCCATCTAATTTCTTTTCAGGTCAGTTTGCCAAGAGTACTTTGCTGATCCTGGAAGAACATCCCTATGGGGTGGTTTAGAGGGGTATAGGAGATTGATCTTAAACTGCTGCTTCTCATCTGGCATGCTTCTGCCCCAAAAAACCATTATTTGCTGTAGGATCAGTCCCACACATCTTGTAGTCAATGAAATCATTCAAAGGAGTCAGTAGAGAAAAACAAACAAAAAAACATTGAATCAATTAAATTATTACAAAGCTATTATTGGGACTTGTCTACTCATTGTGTAAGGAAAGAAACCACATTCTGTACCTTATAATAGCAGACCTGATATTACTGGGCTCAGCTGCCTAGGAAACATTCACAGACACGTTTGCCCCAGAAAAATATTGCCCACCCCTCCTGGAGACTCCTCAGCCATCCTTGAATGTCCCTAATGACTACAATCTTCTCAAGCCCTCTGATAACGGAACCCTGCTGCTTGTCACTCCCCTCAGCATCCTGCCAAAATGAGAGTTCTGTATGTAGTGGGTGCATAATATAGACAAACGAAGGAGTGTGAGATTCTTTACACTTGTTTCCAGCTGCCATCTGCAGGGTCCCACCCATCACTGCCCCCCCACACACATACCCTATCCTTGCCATGTCTGGTGGCAAGAAGTGAGAACAGGATAAGGAGCTTGCAGCATTTTATCTTTCTATCTGTCAAATTAAAATTGAAAACCTAGACCTTTAAAACTATTATAATTTCAAATTTTCTTTATCTTCATTTCACATTGGTACTTAAATCAGCAGCAGCCAAGAGAAGGTCACTTTTAGTTTCCCTGTCTGTTAAGTATTTAATGATCTGTAAACAAACACTCCAGTCAGTGTTTCTTAAAGAGAACCAGGATCCGTTTGTTATTAGAAGACTCCTTGTGTAAAGTGCATTGTTTCCTCTTCTCATTATCTGCTGGTATTCTGTTCAGCTCTTGAGAGTACACATTTTATTAGCTCACCATAATGATTATACAAAGGTAGCATAAATTAGTAGTTCAGCCTGAGGGCTTAAACTCTAGACTTCAAGAATGAGGACTGGAATCCTTTACTAGGAACTGAAGTAAATTAACACTTCTGTACCTTTTCATTACCTAGAAAGGCAGTACAACATTAAAACTACCTCAGAAGGTCAATGCAATTATTCAAAGGACTTGGTAGGAAAATCATATTAAATCATTATACATTATTTCTACTGTTATGACTTTTTTTTGCAGACAATGAAATAGAAGAGGGTAGGAATAGAAGGCAGCACTACTGGTCCTGAAGGTTTGATACATTGGAGGCAGGAGGCAGGAGCCAGTAGCTCATGCCCTATGAACCTCCTCTGGTTTGGAAATTGGTAAGATCTTGGTTCAAGTCCCAGCTCTGTCACTTAAAAATAACCAGCACTATGCCAGTCACTTTACTCGCTGAGCCTCAATTCCTCTTTGTATAGTGGGGGTACCTGCCTCCCTGCAGCCTAATGAAAATCAAGAGAGTTGAATCAAGTTCCATGAGGACTAACCAGCTGGCATGTGATGTGGTTTTCCTTAAATTGTTTATCTTATGGGACTAATCTTTTGATAACTATACTCAGACTTTATGGACCTAGCATACTCCGGATCGTATTGCTTATTTTGCCTTTTACTCATTTCACCCTAATAAAACCTCGTATTGTTTAACCCCACCCCCCCAAAAAAAATAAGTCTGTTTTCTCTTATGGTGTTTTTTCCCAGTTTAACAAATACCTATCGAATGGAGGTTCCTTTCTCAAAAGTCATTCAAACATTTAGTGATTCCACTGTGTCATCTGGAAAGTGCTAATCATAATATTTGGTGGCAGAGGGTGCTGTGGGTTTGAAATGTGACCATATAGCAGATTCTCCATAAAATCAATGCCTTCCTTAAGATAGCCTTGTGGGGGTTGGTGATGGATGGGGCAGAGTTGAGGATGCTGTTAGATTACTAAGAGCATTAGAGAATGAATAAAGTGACTTACTTCCTAAAGGGTAAGAGGAGAACCATATGTAAAGGGGGAAATGTGGGGAGTGCACACAATTTCATCTAAGCTGCCATAGACCCTGAATTAACATGGATGAGGTAGAGGCTAGGAGATAGCATAATGGTTATACAAAAAGTCTTCCATGCCTGAGGCACCAAAAGCCCGAGATTCAATAGCTAGCAACACCATAAGCCAAGACTTCAGTGCTCTGGGAGAAGAGAAATAAATAAATAAAGCAATAGCCTCACCTCTTTCTCTAATTTGTCTTAAATTAGACAAATTAGACCTGACTGTCTTTCCCCAAGCTATAATCTCATCCATCTATGTCATGAGTTGGGTAGCAACTTCTCCCTTACATAATCAGATAGTAAAATATATATTGGCTTTGTGGATCATGCAAGGTTCCTGATGGACCCAGTTTTTGTAGTGGCAGTTATTTAAACCAAGGAGCATAACTGTGTATCAGTGAAATATATCCATCCCAAATGGCAGCAGAAAGATAGGGTGCTAGCTCAGGACTTGCATGCTTGAGGTCCCAGGAGCACTAGGTTCAGTCCCTGGCATGATCCTTGAGTGATACTGAGTGATCCCTGAGTGATACATGATCAGTGATACTGATCCCTAAGTGATCAGTCCCTGAGTGATACTCTGTTCTCTCCTGTCTTTCACATTGAAAGAAATACTTTATTTATTTTTAAATAATTCATCCATTTATTTCTTTATTTTTGCTGCATCCAGAATTCACACATGAACAATTTTTCTGCTCCCAGATCAGCTTTTTTCAGTCAGATGGGGGTGGGGGGAGAAGAGGCACCCTAGCAGGAATTTCTCCTGGCATCATGGCAGTTCCATATGTTTTGAGCTGGGGCTTACACATGGCAAAGAACTCACTCTGCGGTGAGCTACCCTTATACTCAAAATCTATATTGAAAGAAAGAAAGGGAGGGAGGGGAGAAGGAAGGAAGGAAGGAAGGAAGAAATGGAGGAAGGAAGGAAGGAAGGAAGGAAGAAAGGGAGGAAGGAAGGAAGGAAGGAAGGAAGGATGGAAGGAAGGGAGGAAGGAAGGAAGGAAGGAAGGAAGGAAGGAAGGAAGGAAGGAAGAAAGAAATGGAGTTTAAACAGGTAACAGGTCAGATTTGACTCTGGGCCATTTTCTACACCCCCCATCATCTACACTGTCAAGTATTTGCCATGTGTGCTTAACAGCACACTAGGCACAGAGTTAGGATATACACAAAGTTCTTTTCTCTTCTTTTGATGCTTATAGTTACAGTTTCACAGAGGTCCTCAAGGGCCTGAAGAGTCAGAGACTACAAAGCTCAAGCCTCAATTCTCTCCCTCCTTTAGTTATGGTACTGACTCCCCCCAGTAGCTTTTACCTTCCTGGATGATTCACTCCTCCGAACTTCCACATCCTTCCACATCCCCCAATCCATTTCCCTCTTTCAGCCTTCAAGTCTCAGCTTAAATCCCGAGTCTTCAAGGACTTTTCTGATCCCTCAGTGGACAGATCCTTCATTTATACATTTCCAACTATTTCCACAGGGCAGCATTATTACCATTTGAATAATTGAAACTATCCTTGGCCTGCCTTCTTCATTACTGTTTCTCTCATAGTTAGCACAGTACTTGGCACAACACAGGTGACAGTACATGTGTGAATGGAGGCAGCCAGTTTGCACTGTCTTCTGCCTGGTACTGAGCAAATAAATTAGCGCTCACAGCTGATTTATGCTACAGACTATACAGAAGTGGAGTTTACAAACAGTCCTGACTGCACTTCCATCATTTTATTTTAAGCATGTCACTTCTCTGTCCAAAAGGAAAAGGAGGATAGATACACTTAGATCTATATTCCTCTCTTGCTTAGTATTTCAATTTTCCCCAAGGTACTTGCTTCAAGTGCAGATATGAATATTAAATATCTCTTCCAACCCAACGTGGTCCAGATAAAGAGCAGTGAGCCAAGAGTAAAAAGGCCCCACACCCAGCCTCCAGGTCTCTCTTTCCTTGCAAGTCTACCTTGATCAGTGCTGCCGAGGGGCACAGCTTGACTCACTGTGTGGACAGGTTTCTGAAATTTGAAATGCCACAAAGAAACCCCTGTTCTTGGCTACCCAGGTTCACCTGCCTAGAACTGGGGCTTCCTTTCAAAGGCACACATCAAAGTTTGGTCTTAATTTCTCAAATCCAGGCAGGCTCCAAGCCCATCTGAGACTGACCCCTCATCAAGAGTCAGGAAGCTGACCTGGGCCGAGGACTAGAATTCCTCCCTTTTTGCATCAGAGACCCTCCTGTTTCTTTTCATTCCAGCCTGGGCCTCACTGTGGGGTGGGCCTCCTGGGTTTCCTGCGGTCTGAGATGGGATGGCATGCTTGATCGTAACTGGTGCTGACTCAAGGGTGTTTGAATGCATCCATCAGACCTCCCAGTTGAGGACTTCAGATCTTTGGTCCTGCACTACACATCAGCCTTCCGCCCCATCGCCTCTTTTTCCTGCTCTTTTGTCCCCTTCATGACCCTCTTTGACCCTCTGGGTTAAAAAGAATTCCTTTCTCCTCCCCAACCCCTCATTTCTCTTTAAACGCACAATTTAAAAACAATAATGATTAGGGATTTCAGTTCTGGAAGTAAGAGCTGAAAAGGCCCTGGGAGCTCATCTAGCTCACACACACACACACCCCCCTCACCCTTCAATTCAGAGCTGGGGACACTGAGATCAAGGGGGTTTAGTTATTTGTGCATAAGACCCCACAGCATGTTAATAGCAGGATCCAGTTCTGGTTCATTTTTTTTCCAGGATAGATTAGCAACCTTCTCACCACTCACAGTTGAGGTGGGAAAGAAGATGAAGTGGCCTTAGCTGACAGAGTCACTGCCTTGCACAGTGCCAAACACTCAATAAGCATTATTTCACTCTTTCTTGAAAGAGAACTCTATTATAATTATGTCCATTTTCCATAAGTGGAGACTGGAATATAGAGAAATAGAATAGGAAATACGAAGATGACCAGGTATTACTGAGGACTAATAGACCCACTGTCTTCTTTACATTGTCTGGCAACAGAATTAAGTATCAAATCTTACTATGCTGCAAAACAAAACAAACAAGTAAAAAATTACTACCAAGGTAGTTACTGTCAATAGAGGTGAGCTGTTAAAAATCAAAACAGAACCCCTCACACAGAAAAGCCTCAAGCTGGGGAAGTGGGTTTGAAGCATAGAACATTTATTGGGAGATAACAATGGAAAGTAATTATTTTCATAAGTCTTCAAAAAGGCAAAGGAAAGACATAAGCATTCACTTTCATTTTTTATTGTCTGTGGGACCTAAGCAGAAATAGTAGAAAAGAGAATTTCTTAGCTGCTTTCTTTTTGTCAGTTTGGATCATGAGTGTAATCTTTGGAGTCAGGCAAATGGGATTTACAGTCTCCTTCAAAACTCAACTTGCCTGTATGCCTTAGTGCATTCACTTAAGTTTTCAATGTCTTCTTTTCCTCACCAGCAAAATATACTCCTTTGGACTATACAATTCTGAGTATACATAGAGTTGATGGGAGGATTAATAATATAATGTAAAGGAAGGGTTTTTTAGTTTGAAGGGTAGTATATGTGGTGACTATTAAATACTATGATTTCATTGTTACATGTACAGACTTTTCACATGTATTAGGGAATTATGCAGATGCAGTGTTTGCCCTCAGGTTTTGCCACTTCCCACAATATTCTCAGGTGCTTTCCCCAACCAATCCTGTCCCGACACATCACTCCTGGTTGTTGCCCTATAAAGCCCTCCCACTTCTGCTCCTACTCTCTCTCTCTCTTTCCCTCTTGCCTGGTGGTGAGGTAGTGGGGGACGGCCATTTTTGGGTGGCTCCACATGGCCTGAACCACCCATCTGACCCAACAATAAATATTTGTGTTTCCTCTGTGCTTGGATTCTCTCTCCTTCGAGTCCCACCACTGCAAAGCTACACATATGCACTATGAATCCACCTCTATTTGTAGCTATGTGAATTTAACCAAGTTACATAGTCTCTCTATACCTAAGTTTCTTTGCTCTGTGAAACTGGATGATGCAATTCTGGGAGTACTAATATAAATTCTGAAATACTACTACTAACATTAGTACTATATAATGATGTAAATGATTAGATGAAGGAGGGGGAGTGGAGGGGAATGGGAGCAAGAGGAGGAGGAACCAGCTGTGGCCTAGGTACTGCACATTCTTTTGGTGTATCTGAGGTCCTGGGTTTCAGACCAGGCATCACAGGCAAGTACCATAAACAGCACTGGGCCACTCCATGGATGGTGGAGTAATTCTGTGAGGTCTTTGTGTCTGTCTCTCTCAAATAAATAATGGGGGAAAAAAATGTCTTAGTAGACCGCTCAGTGGTGGTATTGTGTATAACTGAGGTGCTGAGTTCATTCCCTGAGAGAACAATAGTAATAATAATAACAACAATAATAAACAGTAGTGGATTTATATGCAATATTTACTTGATGCTACTGTTTTAAAATGGGGTTGTGGTGAACTTAGACTGTAATAGCATAAAATTTACCTCACTGAGGTCCAAGAGTTCAGGTTCAGTACCTGGCATTGCCTTGGGAAGGAATTGAGCAGTGTTCTGGTGTCTTTGTCACTCTCTCTCTCACTGTATAAAAATCTTAAAAAAAAACATAAAAATAAAATGACTTACACATATGACCTCATTTCACTGTCCCAATAATATTAAAAAGTAGAGAAAATGCTAACCCATTTTACTGATATGGAAAATGAAACAGAGATAAAGATGCCTGGTCTAGCCTTTTCATCCAGAATCTACATTCTTGATCATTTGGCTAAGTCATTGTGTCATTACTAAACTTGCCAGCTGTTCTAGTAGGCACTACCATCATGACTGCTGGTAACATTGTTCTTTTCTTCTATCAAAGATCAGCCATTAGATCCAGGGAGGTTTTATTTTAAGGCTTTATTTTGATGAAAGTTATGCTTTCCATATTGAGAGGTCTAAACAAATATATGTATCAAGAAGTTTATTTTTTGGATTTTGTTATTTTTTGCTAAGGCATGAGGTGGATCATCTAGTGTAATTATGCACCACTAGAAAGAAAAGCAATAATAAATATAACTCCCAGCAGGGCCCATTTATCTTCCTATCTGAAAAACAGTCTTCCTTCTTTCACATGTTTTTTTCTTCCATCTATAAGCACTTGTTTGACACCCGTACTGTAATTGCTCTGATTCACCCTTACTTGGTGCTAAGAGAGTAGTAGGTGCTCAATAAAGGCATGTGAAGAATGAGTCTTTACCCTCACAGAGCTCTAGCTCATAATCAACTAAGAGAAGGCAAATCTAAACACATCTAGTAATGAACGCAAATGTGAGGACTGAATGACAGTATCTCCCCTTTAGTTATGGAAAATCGCCTTTTGGTGAGGTCTTCCTGCTGTGTTTGCCACCCTCCTCTGTTGCTGCCCCAGCCCTCTTCAGATAAGAGCACCTCTGTCTTTTGTACTTGCAAATGAATTGTGATTCATTTTCACCTCCAGCCCAGGGGATTAGCTGGGGGACCTTTGATCTTCAGGTATCGATTTGCATCTTAAAGGAAGTATGATCTCATCAGGCCAGCTCAAAATTCCATCCCTGCCTCCCAATCCCTGTCTGTTTACCAGCCCTAGGCTGGCCTGGCCTCCCAAGTGGGACTGAAACAACAAGATCAGGCACACTCAAAGAGAAGGCAAAGGAAAATAAATTTCCCTTCTGACTTGGTAAAGGTAGGAAAAGGACGTTTGCTTTCTAACACAGACAGGTCTGTTATTCCTCGTCCCTCAAGTCAGAGACATGGCTGAAGGCTGACTGTGTTGAGAGGACCCAGCAGCGTCTGAATCCTGGTTACAAGTTGTGCAGCAAAACAAACCTAACAGGCATCTGTTTGAGAATCAGACAAAATCAGAATCAAGTCTGGGTTCTGCCTTCAGTCACTTCTAACCTGCATATCTCTAGACAAAATTTCTCACTTTTTCTAGTTTGGGTTTTTTCCTCACCTCTAAAGAAAAAATGAGACTCAGGGGTCAGGCAGTTGAGTGCATATAGTACCAAGTTCAAGGATACGAGAATGAACTGCAAGTGTCTGTCTTTCTCTCTCCCTCTCTTTCTGTCTCCCCTCTCAATTTCTCTCCTGTCCTATCAAAGAAAATAGAAAAAAAGAAAAAAATGGCCCTGGGAGTGGTGAATTCATAGTGGCAGCACTGAGCCTGAGTAATAATCCTGGAAGGAAAGGAAAGAGAAGGAAAGGAAGAAGGAAGGGAGGGAGGCAGACAGGCAGGCTCAAAAATCTATACTATTAGAAAAGCCAAAATAGCTCACTTGGAGAGTGTGCTGCTTTGTCACATGTGTCACCCTGGTTTGAGGCTGACCACCACCACAATGGGGAATGTTTTGGTGCTGTGGTGTCTTTCCACTACTCTGTTTCTATTTTTATTTTACTTACTTGAAATTTCTTCTTTTAAACATTTTATTTATTTATGGGATAGAGACAGAGAAATTGAGAGGCAAGAAGAAGCTAGAGAGGGAAAGCAAGATGCATACAGCACTGCTTCACAGCTCATGAAGCTTCCCCCTTCAGGTAGGAATTGAAGGTTTGAACTCAGGTTCTTGCCTATTATAACATGTGCACTTAACTAGGTGTGCCACCATCTCTGTCTTTCTATCTGTAAAAGTCAGTGGGAAGTGGGGTAAGGAGGAGGGTGAAGCCCTCATGTTCACAGCAACAACAACAACAACAACAGCACACACAATTAATTAGCAATCATCTTCATAGTAGGCCTGAAGAAGACTGGTAGTACCTATAAGATACAGTAAGGTCAAAACAGGGTGATCACAGTCTTTATTATGAGAATCTAAGTTCTCTAAGCTCTCTGGTGGCCCCTGATTCAGGGATGACAATATTTGGTTGTCATTGGTGAGCCTTTCCCTCTGGTTTGCTGTTATCCTCCTGCCACTAGTGCCCCACCCCCGTACTTACCATGCCTAAAACAGTATCTCATCTGTAGGACACATAAAACATTTTCTAATATAGAGTGTTGCATGATTTGATCATGACTATGCTTGCAATTGACTAAATGTTCTGCAGAGCCTACTTCCCCAACTAGACCCAGAGAAAAGACAAAGACTCACCAATGCAGTTGAAGGAAACTTCCTGTCGACAGAAAAGGGAACAACCATCACCATTGATCTTATTCATGTCATCACATTCTTCACCCTGACTTCTTCAGAGAGGATAGAGAAGGAAACTGGTCAGGACACTTTCAGAACCACAGCTGGACTTGGAAGAGTCCCACCCTGGGCTATGAACTATTCCTCTCTATGCCTGAGTTGTTGTTTCTTCATCTTTAAAATGAGACACATAAAAGGTATAAACTTCTCAGATCCCATTACATTGGCTGCAGCTTGTGTTTCTGATGGCATAGTAGAATTTTGTTTTCAAACTCATTCTCTGAGTTATGCTAGCATATCAGGTGGGATTAAGAAAAAAATGAAAAGTATAGAACTGGACTTTTAGTACCCTATAAAAACACACCTTAAATTTGCATTGTTACATAAAACTAAAAATGAAGCAAATTAAAATGACAATGAATATCCTTACTTAATATTTAAATATTTCAAGTTTGCGCTGTTCAAAGAACTTTTTTTTTTGTAAATTACCAGTTGATACATGCAAAATACCTTCTAAATAATTTTAGAAGTTACTCTGAGTGGTCTGGGAGGTAGCACAGTGGATAAAGCACTGGACTCTCAAGCATGAGGTTTTGAGTTCAATCCCCAGCAGCACACATACCAGTTCTTTCTCTCTCTCTTATCTTTCTCACTAATAAATAAATAAAACCTGAAAAAAAAAGAAGTTACTCTGAATGATACAAAAGAAAAAATATACTATTTTTATAAGTAAATTGATGGGCTTGAAACAAAGTTTGGGGCTTCTAAGATATAAATGCTTTCCGGGGGCAGAGCCAAGATGGAGGCATGATGGTTTCTCCCTGACTTAGCTCTGCAAAGCAGCTAATTGAAACCGGGAAACTTCTGAGTGAGGGCAAGATTTTCAGGAAGTATAAACAACAGGTCAGAAAGGAGCCAAAGAAGAGAGTCACAGATCACATATAGTCTGGAATGGGCTATCAAAGGACAAAGCACATTGAGCAGAGTTTCTGGGAGTTAACATTGGCCCTCTGTACACCCCTCCTTCCAACCCCCTCACTCCAGAGGAGTAAGGGTACCAGCCATAGACAAAGAAGCCTCCTGTGGACACAATCTCATTCTCAAGACTCCAGACTGAGCAAGAGTCATCAGAAGGAGCTGTCCCCACCCCAAGCCCCATTTCTCACCTCAAGGAGACTGGAGCTCTTTCTGATTGGTCAACTTCACTGACCAATCTTTTGCCTCTGCTGGGACATAAGAACATTCTGCCCTTGCTTTTCTTTCTTCAATGCTAGCTCTTAATTCATGTTGGTTTTTGCAATTGATTTTCTTTGGTTAGGAAGACAAGGAGATTTAGGATAGAAAATTAGGAATAGTTCAAACTGCAAACTGATCTTTGTGTTTTTGTCTTTGTCTTGCTTTTTATGTTTGTTTGATTGTGTTTGGCTTTTTGTTGTTGTTGTTGTTAGTACTTTTTTTTTTTTAACTGCTATTAGTTTATTTTCCATTCTCATTCCTCTGACCAAAATTAGCCTTGGCTGTTGGCATATTGCATTTACTTGTTGTGCTCTCTATTGTGGTAGTAACTTTTCTCTCTCTTTCTTTCCCTCACATTTCTCTTTCTTTTCTTTTTTTTTAATTATTATTTATTTATTTGTTAGTGGATAGAGACAGAGAGAAATTGAGAGATAAGGGGGTAGAGAGGAAGAGAGATAGAGATACACTGGCAGACCTGCTTCACCACCTGTGAAGCGACTCCCCTGCAGGTGGGGAGCAGGGGGCTTGAACCAGGATCCTAACCGGTCCTTGTGCTTTGTGCCACGTGCTCTTAACCCGCTGCGCTACCACCCAACTCTCGACATTTCTTTTTCTTTCTTGGTTTCTGATTTGAAAAATCTCAGCCTTTGCTCCTATATTTGCTGTATTCACTTATCTATATCTGCGACTAATTTGTGCAAGAAGACTGGCATGGTAAGATTTTTCTCTCTTTATCTCTATCTCCCTCTCTTCCTTTATGTCCACTCCCCTTCCATAATAACTCAAATTTATATTTGACAGTGGATTTCTGTAATTGTATGTTACTGCTTTGTATTTCTTTCAGCCATTGTTGTTGTTTTGTTTGTGCTTATAGTTTGTTTTGTTTTTGGTGGGCAGACTTTTTGTAGCTAAAAGGTTTTAGTTGAACTGCATTAATCATTGCTTTGCTATATTTGCTGAGGTTTGTGACCTCATTTGTAAGACCTTTGGTTTAGGGGGGCTTTTCCACACTCAACACAACAACTGAATGTAAAAAGCCAAGGCAAAAATTACAAAACACAGCAATAAAAAATTGTCAAATCAGAAACAACTAAGTCAACTATAGCAATGAATCAGGACAGAAGCCAAGAAAAAATTCTGAGTAAGCCAGAAGGAACTATAAATAAGGAAAATATCCAAACAGTAGTTGATTGAACAAAAGGCTATCAGAAATAAGGAAACATCAGATGTAAACTTCAAGGAAATACTAGCTAACACTAGGTAATTAAAGAAGTGAAAACTGAAATTGCTGAGCAAAAAGGACAAGTATCAGAACAAGCTAATTCTGTAACTGAGCAAAGTAAAAAAAAAAAAAAAAAATAGCTGAACTGAAGAAGGAAGCTGAGAGAAGGGAAAGCAGATTAGCAGGAGCAGAAAACAGAATTATCCAGACAGAGAATTAGAGAAAACTAAGAAGAAGGTAAAAGAGCTAAAAAAAAAAGAGATTGAGAGACACTGAAAACAACAAAAGAGACATATGGGATGATCTCAAAAGAAGCAATATTCACATAATTTGTTGGGACTATGTGTAAGCTTGATATAGTTTAGGGAGAACTACCCCCATCCTTGGATGGAGGTCTGAGAAGATACCCTCTTGGTGAGTCTCTCTCAACTGAGGTGAGCAAAAGGGGGAAAATTCAGACTTAATTCTTTCCTTCTTGACTCTCAGGCCCACAGAAACCCCAATACTTCTCCCCATTAACTGCAGGCCACATGGCTGCCTACTTTAAGATTCACTTACTCAAAATCACCTTCGGATCACAGAAGAACACACCTTATCACACATTCCATCATAAACCTCAGACCCCAGACAAGAGAAATTCCAAACTATATGATATCCTTTTGATATCCATCTTCTCTTTATCTCACCCTACTGGTTTAACCCCTATGCTTCTCTCAGATAACTTTGGATAATTAAGTTGCTTGCATCATGGAGAATAACCATCTTGTATCTCATCAATTCCTATCATACCAGCCCCCTACCATAAGGGCAAGCTTATCTTTAAGAAACCTGTAATTTCTGACATATTTCAATAATTCCCTTTGTTTGATTTTCTATTTAACTCATGTCCACCTGCTAATAAATGAGTTATGAGCACGCTGCAGTCTCCCCGGTGTCTTTAGAAAGAACTGGTCCGTTACCTTTCCCCTGGAGATCACCCCACCAGAGACCCCAACAATAATTAACCTAACAGAGGAAAAAAAGAGAGGACGGGGAAGTAAACATCCTAGAGGAAATAATAGAAGAAAACTTCGCAGCCTTAAACAACAGAGAGGACATTAAGATTCAAGAGGTCCAGAGAATCCCAAACAGAACCAACCCAGACCTGAGCACACCAAGACACATCATAGTTAAATTGAAAAGAAGTAAGAATAAAGAAAGGATCCTAAAGGCTCCAGAGAAAAACAAAGTAAGATACAGGGGAAAACCCATAAGACTATCTCCACTCAAACTCTAAAAGCCAGAAGAGAATGGAAAGATATCTATCAAGCTCTCAATGAAAAAGGGTTTCAACCAAAGATATTATAACCTGTTAGATTTTCATTCAGGCTAGATGGAGGGATAAAAACCTTCTCAGACAAGCAACAGTTAAAGGAGGCAACTATCACCAACTCTGCCCTGAAAGAGGTTCTAAAAGATCTCCTATAAATAAGAAATCACCAAAATACTTGCCATATATCAAAGTAAATAAAATATTGTTGAATTTTGGCACAGCAATACCTTAAATCCATAATATCAATAGATGCCAATGGCTTAAATTCATCCAGTAAATGGCACAGAGTAAGCAGATGGATCAGAAAATACAACCCAATGATATACTGCTGACAAGAATACCACCTGACACAACAAGACAAACACAGACTTAAAGCAAAAGGATGAAAAAATGTCATACAGGCTAATAGAACACACAAAAAAATAATAAATAAAAAATAAAGGCAGGAATAGCCTTCTTATCTCTGACACGATAAACTATAATTAAATAAAGTAATAAAAGATAAGCAAGGTAATTACATAATGATAAGAGGATCAATCAACCAAGAAGTATAACAATTATTAAGATCTATGCACCCAATGAGGGTCTAGCTAAATGCATCAAACACAGTGATAGAGCTATAAAAACACATCAGTAGGAATACAGTCATAGGAGGAAACTTCAGCACCCCACTCTCATATTTAGACATATCAACTAAGCATATAATCAACAAAGAAACAAGAGAATTAATCGAAGAGATGGATAGACCATACTACCTGGACATTTTCAGTGTTTTTCACCCCAGGAAACTGGAATACACATTCTTTTCAAATCCACACTGCCCATTCTCAAGGACAGATGATATGATAGGCCACAAAGATAGTATCAATAAACTGAACAGCATTGAAATCATCCCAAACATCTTCTGAGACCACAGTTGAATAACACTAACACTCAAAAACAAACACAAAGTTAGTAAAAGTCACAAAATTTGGAAACTCAACAACATGCTACTTAATAACTGCTGGGTCAAAGAAAAATTCAAGCAAAAAATTCAAATGTTCCTAGAAATTAATGAAATTGAAACACAAGCTATCAAAATATTTGGAACATTTCTAAAGCAGTACTTGGAGGGAACCTCATAACCATACACTAGAAAATAATGAAAAGCTCAAGTAAACGACCTTACTGCCCACCTGAAAGACTTAGAAGAAGAGGAACAGCTTATGGTTTGTGCATTAAAAGGTTTGAGACAGGGGTCGGGCAGTAGCACAGTGGTTAAGTGCATATGCCACAAAGCATAAGGACCTGCTTAAGGAACCTGGTTCAAGCCCCTGGCTCCACAACTGCAGGGGGGTTGTTTCACAGGCAGTGAGGCAGGTCTTCAGGTGTCTCTGTCTTCCCCTCATTTCTCCATTTCTCTCTGTCTTATCCAACAACAGTGATATCAATAACAACAATATTAACCACAACTAAGATAAAACAAGAAGGACGACAAAAGGGAAAAAATAGCCTCCAGGCACAGCGGATTTGTAGTGCAGACACTGAGCTCTAGAAATAACTCTGGAAGCAAAAAAAAAAAAAAGTTTGAGACATTCAATCTATTTTTCCCCTCTCATATTAATTAAATAGTGATTTATATGACTACAAGTTAATAGGAGTGTACATAAACACCATTTCCACAACCAAAAGACTGTGTCCTACCCCATGCTCCACCCCCCTCCCCTTCCCCCCAGTGAAGCTGAACATCCACCCTCATCCTCAACCCAGAGATTTTTATTTTAGTGTCCTACTCCACTCAGTCATAACCTGCTTTTAGTTTCCCTTTCTTTTACTCTTTCTCAACTTCTGTTTATGAGTGGGATCATCCCATATTGTTTTTGTTTTCCTTTTTAAAAAATATTTAATTTATTTATTAATGAGAAAGATAGGAGGAGAGAGGTAAAAAAACAGACATCACTCTGGTACATGTACTGCCAGGGATTGAACTCAGGACCTCACACTTGAGAGTCCAATGCTTTATCTACTGTGCCACCTCCAGGACCACGGTCTTTGTCTTTCTGACTTAGCTCCCTTAACATAATTCCTTCTAGCTGCATCTGAGATGGGTCAGAGAAGGTGGGTTCATTGTTCTTAATAGCTGCATAGTATTCCATTGTGTATATATACCACTGCTTTCTCAGCCACTCATCTGTTGTCAGGCACCTGGTTTGCTTTCAGGTTTTAGTTACTATAAATTTGAAATGTTGACTCTGTTAAAAGCTTAGACCAGGGAGAACAGAAGCAACTGGTGGAATTAATCTACAAGACAGAGCTATAGACTAATGTCAAAGGACATAAATCATGGTGATGTTGTTTGTCTATGATACAGTAAAGCCTAACAGAGGTATTTAAAAGGTTAACTCAATTGCCAAATAATTTGATTATAGCAAAAACTATCTTTTGCCTTCTTAAAACCTAAGACAGCAAGAACCTCCCATTTCCCCTATAGAGCCTATATTTCCCCCAGTCCTGGGACCTCTAGGGTGGAGCTCACTTTCCTGCATGCTACTCTTAATTCATATCAAATGATAATGCATCTGCTGATCCCAACCTAATCAACACAATGAGTACCACCTCAGCATGCTTCACTTCAGACTGTGTCCAGAGACTTCAGGCTTGTAATGCCAACCCTTCCATCTCATTACTCAGGTGAGATCTTTCCTTTCATAGGATTCTTTAATTCCATTTCAGGTGGTCCACTTCCTAACAAAGTTCCAAAACCTAGATATAGACCAGGTCCCATGAGACAGTGCATATGCTCACATGTATCTATAAATTAGGACAAAATATATACTTGAAAGCAAAAGTGCACAATAGTTTACAGTGAGTCAATAAAGGAAGCAAGCAAGTAGAAAGACCTAAAAAGACACCATAAAGTTCATAATGAGATAGTGTCTACTTACTTAGATCTACTTACTCTCCTCACCTACTTCTTATTATAATTCCCTCACTGTCTCCAAAGCTAGCTTTATCAAAGTAAGGACTGCAGTAGCTGAATAGGGCAAGAGACTAGCATAACTTAACAATGACTCTTTAGTCACTATCAGGCCACCCCATCAGCTGGGGCCCTATTCAGGGAGTCTTGAGATTCCCAAACAAACATGATAGTCCTGACCTCGAATACATCCTCTCTCCATTGTTACTGGTCATCTCTATCAGGAACAACACAATAGAACCTTTTTTGGGCCCCCATAGGACCTTGCCCTCAATGTGGATCAACAGTGGTAAAGAACGTTCCATCTTCCAAATGGAGGTTGTATAACATACTCTATGTTGCACCTGAGGAAGATGGGCCCTGAAATTGGGGCAGCTTGGAATGTTCCTATTCATGACTACAGAATGTGAAGTTGGACCTATGGGGATGCAGAGGTCACATAGGCTCCTATGCTGAATATGGGCCCCAGATCAGATCAAATCTATGGGGTTTACAGTCAACAATATTTATACACCTTTCCCATATTTGGGAAAGGTGTATCTCTTCTCTGACGCAGATTTCTGGTGCTTTTTCCAGCCATGACATTCTCTCTCCAAACAATAACTTGAATCCACCTGCATATGAGATACCAGGCTCAGGAAAAAAAAAATAGTATAGTCATGGGATCCTTAGAATATAACTAAAATAGGACTACTAACTATCTATAAGACAGAGAGCCCCCAACTTTATATATGAACTAGTCCAGCCTTTAGGTTCATGATTAGTCAATAATTTGTTTGGCTCTATATATTAAATCTTTTTTCAGCCACCAGGTTCCAGATGCTACTATTGTGCCAACTGGACTTCCCTTGGCAGAGGATCCCACCAATATGTCCTGGAGCCCCGCTTCCCTAGAGCCCACCCAGCTAGGGAAAGAAAGAGACAGACTGGGACTATGGAACAACCTGTCAATGCCATGTTCAGTGGGGAAGCAATTACAGAAGCCAGACCTTCCACCTTCTGCATCCCATAATGGCCTTGGGTCCATACTCCCAGAGGGATAAAGAATAGGAAAGCTATCAGGGGAGGGGATGGGATATGGAGTTCTGGTGGTGGGAATTGTGTGGAGTTGTACCCCTCTTATCCTATGGTTTTTGTCAGTGTTTAATTTTATAAATAAAAATTAAAAATAAAAGAATAAGAAAGCTATCATATGAGGGCATGGGAAACATATCTCTGTTGGTGGGAACTGTACTCCTTTTATACTATGGTCTTGTGAGCATTTCCATTTTATAAATAGCTAAATTAAAAAAAAAAAAACTATTGTATTTCACTGTTGACCATAAACTATTAAACCCACAATAAAGAAAATTTTAAAAAAGAAAAAAAGAAGAAAAGGTGGAACAAAAGAACCTTAAAGCAACCAAAAGGACTGAAATCACTAAAATTAGAGCAGAAATAAACAACACTGAAAATACGAGGACTACAGAAACAATCAATTAAGTCAAATTTTGGTTCTTTGAAAAATTAAACAAAATTGACAAACCCTTAGCCAGACTCACTTAAAAAAAAAGACTCAAATAAATAGAATTGTAAATGATAAAAGAGATATCACAACACACATCACAGAAATCCAAAAAATCATGTGAAGCTTCTATGAGCAACTATATGCCACCAAGCTAGAGAATCTGGAAGAAATGGAAGAATTCCTAGAAACATATACCCTTCCAAAACTGAACCAGGAAGAACTATAAAACCTAAATGGACTAATCACAGACAAAAAAAAATGAAACAGTTATTAAGAATCTTCCCAACAACAAAAGTCCAGGACCTGGTGACTTTACAAATGAATTTTACAAAACCTACAGGAAGTAGTTAATATATTTAAAGCTCTTCCAAAATACTGAAGAAACAGTAATACTCCCTTCCACTTTCTATGAAGCCAACATCACCCAAAAGTAGATAGGGACACAACAACAAAAAAAAAAGAAAACTACAGACCAATATCTCTGATGAACATAGATGATAGAATATTGAACAAGATCCTACCCAATATAATACAATACAATACAGTACAGTACAATACAGTACAATAGAGCAGTATATCAAAAAGATTTTTCATCACAACTAAGTGGGATTCCAGGAATGCAAGGCTGGTTCAATATACATGAGTCAATCATGATGAGAAAGAAGAACAGAAAGGGAAATTCAAAGCAGAATCTGACTGAGTTTGGAGTAAGGCACCAAAGTAAAAATTCTGGGTGGAGGGTGAGAGTACATGTTTTGCTCTTGGGGGGTGGGGGAAATGACACAGACCTTTGGTGGTGGGAATGATGTTAATATATACTCCTAATAACTTACAGTCTCATTAATCTCATATTTAATTACTATGAAAGGGGAAAACTGGAATGAATGTTTCAAACTTTTTGATGCATAGAACACAGCTCTGAATATATGTTCCTTCAATCTAAGCACTGAAAACTTCAAGTTGATAATCAGATTGAATTTTAACTGTGGTCTCAAGTTGTTAATACATTTCTAATAATGACATGTTCTTTGAAATATTAAATTTTCTAAAAGCTTAACCTGGGGAGAACAGAAACCACTGGTGGCATTGCTTTATAAGATACAGGCATATGTGAATAGCATAAAAGGACATAACTTATGGTGAGGTCTTGTATGACACAGCAAATGTTACCAAAGGGATTTTCAAAGTTAATCCAATTGCCAAATAATTTGGTGATAGCAATAGCCATCTATTGACTTCTTAAAGTCATTAGACAACAGGAACTTTCCATTTTCTCTATAAACCCCATATTTCTTCCAGACCTGGAACCTCTGGGGTGGGGCTCACTTTCCTGCATGCTTCTCTCAATTCATACTGCATCTGCTGATCCCACTTTGGCATGTTTCACTTTGGACTATGTCCATAAACATCAGGTGTGGAATGCCAACCCTTCAGCATCATTACTCTGGTGAGAACTTTCCTAGCTCATAGACTCCTTAATTCCATTTTGTGTGGCACACTTCTTAACAAAAAACCCCCTCAAAACCTAGATATAGACCAGGGCCCATGAGATTGGGCATATGTACATGTAACTTATGGATATAAGTTAGGGGAAATATATATACCTTAAAGCAAAAGTGCCCAACAGTTTGCAGTGAGTAGCAAGCATGTAGAAAGACCTAAAAAGACACCTTAAAGTACCTAATGAAACAGTTTCAACTTAAACCTAGATACCTTCCTCACCTACCTCCTATTACATGTCCCTTAATCACTCCAAAGCTAACCTTAACAGACAAAGTAAGGACTACAAAAGCTGAATAAGGGCAAGAGATAGTCATACATTTATGACTCTCTAGTCACTACCATGCCACCTCATCAGCTGGGGCCTCCCTAGTCAAGAAGTCCTGGGACTCTCACACAGACATGATGGGCCTAGACTTCTAACAGATCACTCTCTCTACTGTCACTGGTCATCTCCATCAGGAAGAACATAATGGACCCCTTTGGGGGCCCCTATCTGACCTGGCCATCAATGTGGATCAATAATGACAGGGAATGTTCCATTCCCCAAAGTGAGGTTGGACAACATACTCTACTTACTGCCCGAGGTAGATGGGCCTTGAAATTAGTGCAGCCTGGTATGTTTATGCTCCTAGCTGTGACCACAGAATGTGAGCTCAGACCTACAGAGATGCAGAGGTTACATAGGCTCCTGTGCTGAATATGGGCCCCAGATCACACCAATGGGGTTTACAGTTATCAATATTTATATATTTGGGAGCTACTCTCTTCCCTGATCCAGCTTTCTAGTCCATTTCCCAATTACGACACCATTTCCCCAGACAATAACCTGGGTCCACCTACATATTAGATGTCAGGCAAAAACTAGGAAAGTCATGGGCCCTCTGGAATATATCTAAAAGAGGCCTACTAGTGTTTTTCCTAAACAGAGACTCCTAATCTTCATCTGCAATATTTTTTGCCTTTAGGTTCATGATTAGTCAACAACTTTTTCTGCTTTATATCTTAACTCTTTTTTCAGCCACCAGGTTCTAGATGATACCATGATGCCAACAGGACTTCCCTGGGTAGACAATCCCACCATGTATCATGGAGCCTCACCTCCCCAGATCCCTGCCACACTTAGGGAGAGTCACAGGCTGGGAGTATGGATCGACCTGTCAGTGGCCATGTTAAGTGGGGAAGCAGTTACAGAAGCCAGACCTTCCACGTTCTGCACCCCATAATGACCTGGGTCCATAATCCCAGAGGGATAACAAATAGGAAAGCAATCAAGGGGGGGGGGGGTCGGGATTGGATATGGACTTCTGGTGATGGGAATTGTGTGTAATTGTACTTCTCCTCTCCTATAGCCTTGTCAATTTTTCCATTCTACAAATAAAAATTTAAAAACTATAAATGCTTTCCTAACTACATTTTATCTGGACCCCTTTCTACAGACTTATTACACAAGGATTATTTTTGTTTTTTTTCAAAAGCTTAGACTTACTCTTTCTTTTGACAAAGATTTGTCTTTTCCAATGAATTGGTCAGTTCATGATGTCAAAAACACCCAAATCTGTGGAACTACTCTGCTAGTAAATTAAAATGTCTACTTTTGGTATCCAAGAGTTAGCTTATCTGGTAGGCAACTGCCTTGCTATATGTGACCCAAATTTCACCCCTGACACTATGAACATCTGTAATACATAAATTTAAAAAAAGACAATTCATATCTAAGACCTTTAGAGAACTATGGTGGTTATCCTTGGGATGACGGCGGCAGGAAAAATTTGTGGTGGAAGTGGTATGCAACTATACCTATATTATTTAATACTCTTGCACATCACTATTAAATCACTATTATATAACTATTAAAAAGTCACCTGGTGTGATAAAAATGAGCCTGTATGAAACCTTAGGGATATCCCATAATCTTACCTTTATTTATTTTAGAAGTTATTTCCACCTTATGATAATTCTCTTAGAGTTTATGCTAGGGGGGGAAAATCAGCATTGTTCACCGAATTGAGTCTTGAAAAAGAGAAGTAACAACAGATCAATTTCTGGAAATTTCCATTCTTTTAGAAGCAGAAAGTTTCTAGAATTCTAAACTGCAAACTACTTGTGTAATTTTTGAATGATCACTTAATCAATTAATCTGGTTTTTCAACCTTTGATAATTTCAATCAATTCAAAGTACATAGAAGCCCAGTCCTCAGTCATGGCAGTAAACACATTTCAAATACTCAGTAGTCCAATGTAGCTTACAACTACTATATTGGAAAACACGTAATATGTGTTCATTGATGCAGGAAAATTCTTTGGATAATTCTAAAGAGTACTGGTATTTTAAAAAATATTTATTTATTTATTTATTTATTCCCTTTTGTTACCCTTGTTGTTTTGTTGTTGTAGTTATTGTTGTTGTTAATGTCCTTGTTATTGGATAGGACAGAGAGAAATGGAAAGAGGAGGGGAAGATAAAGAGGGGGAGGGAAGACAGATACCTGCAGACCTGCTTCACTGCTTGTAAAGTGACTCCCCTGCAGGTGGGGAGCCAGGGGCTCAAACCAGGGTCCTTACCTCAGTCCTTACACTTTGCGCCACGTGTGCTTAATCCACTGCACTATCTCCCGACCTCGGTTCTTACACTTTGCACCATGTGTGCTTAACCCACTTAACCTCCCGACTAGGAGTCCTGTATTTTTTAGAGTTGGTGTAAGAATGGAATGTTGGTTAAAATGGTTGGTTTGAAGAGTAATATGCAGTAAGTAGGTCCTCAGGGAATGGCAGTCCCATTCCCACAGTGTCCTGAGAGGTTTCTGCTGAGTATGTGAAGGCAGTCTTTCCCTCTCCAGAGACCAGCTGGGACCTATCACAACATGGAAGAGGTCTCAGAGTTTTCCTTTCCCCAGAGCAATTAACACTGTGAAATGTTTGTTGCTTTTAGAAGGAGTCAGTGTAGCTGGATAGCACCTTGCAATCAATCTTTAAGATAGGACATTACATTAATCTCTAAATAGCAACCCAAAGTTCCTTCCTGTCTACAAATGAGCAAAGAAATCCATATTCCAAGCTGTGTCCAGCCAAATTATCTTAGTGAATCACAGATTGCAAATTGGTAATGGCCTTGTGCTTCTTAGCTAGTTCATGGGTTATCTGGGGAGAGAGTTTTTTTTTTTTTTTTTAAACCTGGGATGGCTTCCCTAACCCACAAAGAATACTTCTAATCTGCCTTCCCTCACCACCCAAACAATATGTTCTATTGGTTTAAGCAAAACATTAGGGTCACCACAAATATCTTCTAGGAATGACAGATCTATCATTAGATAGAGGGGTTCTGAGAAGCCTTCTTTGACCTCCCCAGCCAGAGTGGGTGGCCATCCTCTCTGTATCCACATCTGTCATAGCACTTGTCAAACTGTGACTGCCAGTGATTGTTACTTGAGAGCCCCCTAGACTTTAAGATGCCAAAGGAAGTGACAGATGTCGTCCTAGCACTTCAATATCTGGCACAGGGCCTAGGACGGGGCTGTAGTCATCAAGTAGCCACTCTGTCCTGTGTGGGTTTGTAGGCTATTGGTTGCACAGAGTTGATAGTGAATCCAGATGCATTCTCATCTTGGTTCTGTTCCATATTGGACATCAAGTTTGAGAAAACCACTTTAATCTCTAATCTTTGTGTGCTATTCATCTCATACAATTTGTTAATGGATCCAAGGAGATGAACAAGAAGCACATGTAGACATCTGATCAACATTTATGAATACTATCTTAACATAATATTCATCTTTAAACTGTATATGAAGTATGTAATGTTTGATGTTGTGGATTATTATGTATTATTTTCAACCAAGTGCTCACCCCTTAGACTTGACTGAATGTTGAATCTACTTAGATGTCATTTTAAATTTATATGCATGTATTAGCATGCGTCATCATCATTTCATTGAAAAAAATAAGTAGCTAACATGCATATTTCCTTTCCCTCAAAGGATTTCTTTTAGCTGCATCAGGAAATCTACAAGTCATCTGCACCAATACTTGGTATGTATGGGTAACTTAACAAGTAATGTTTATACAGCAAACAATTTGGGGCAAGAATTATACAAAAATCTACCTTTGTGTGTGTTAGCCATTATGTCACTTTTTGTGAACTCTTTTCTAAAGTAAAGAAAAAGAAAGAGAGGTTGAGAGAGAAGAACCAACATCAACAACGTATCTGCCATGCACAGTGCTCCCATGTGGTACTAGGGTAAGAACACATGTCCTTGTACATGGTAAATTGTGCTCTCTGCTGTGTGAGCTATTTGTTAATTCTATAAAAACTTTATTAAGAGAAGTTGGGAAGTAGTGCAGTGGGTTAAGTGCAGGTGGCACAAAGCACAAGGACCAGCATAAGGAGCCCAGTTCAAGCCCCTGGCTCCCCACCTGCAGGGAAGTCGCTTCAGAAGCAATGAAGCAATTCTGGAGATGTTTATCTTTCTTCCTCTCTGTCTTCCCCTCCTTTCTCCATTTTTCTCTGTCCTATCCAACAACAATGAAATCAATAACAGCAACAATAACTACAACAATAAAACAACAAGGGGAACAAAGGTAATAAATAACAAAAAACTTTATTAAGAATAGTATTTATAATGCTAAGTTCAATGTTTTAGAACACATGATTTGCATGTTTGAGGCCCCTGAGATCTCAGGTTTAATCCTCAGCATTACCAAGGCCACAGATTTTTTCTGTTCTGGCTTCTCTCTCTAAGAAAACAGGCACACACACACATACACACACACACACACGCACACACACACGATAATCAAAAAAATGAATAAATATACATTTTAAAGAATACTATTTAGGGTTGTAAAGATATTCCAGCCGGAGTAAACCAAACTTTTAAGCCTGAGATACCAGAAGCTTCAAATTTGATATCCATTATCACCATAAGCCAGAGTTGATGTGTGCTATGAATATATATATATGTATATATATATATATTAAATATATATATTAGCTATCTACAAAATAGCAATACCCCCAACTCTTCATCTACACTATTCCAGCCTTTAGGTTCATGATTAGTCAACAACTTGTTTATGTTTATGTTAACTCTCTTTTCAGCCACCAGATTCCAGATGCTACCAGGATGCCAACCGGACTTCCCTGGACAGACAAACCCACCAATGTGTCCTGGAGTTCTGATTCCCCAGAACCCCACCCCATTAGGGAAAGAGAGAGGCAAGCTGGGAGTATGGATTGATCTGTCAATGCCCATGTTCAGTGGGGAAGCAATTATAGAAGCCAGACCTTCCACCTTCTGCATCCCACAATGACCTTGGGTCCACACTCCCAGAGGGTTAAAGAATAGGAAAGCTATCAAGGGAGGGGATGGGATACAAAGTTCTGATGGTGGGAATTATGTGGAGTTGTACCCCTCTTACCCTGTGTTTTTGTCAGTGGTTCTTTTTTATAAATAAAATAAAATAAAAATTTTAAAATAAAGGGAGGGAGGGAAGGGAGAAAGAAAGGAAGACATAAAAACTACAGAAGGAAAGAAAGGGAAAAGATGAGAGTGAGATTATTTAAGGACTAGAGAAATATCTCACTGTGTAGGGCACCTGCCTTGAGATACCTATCACTCATGTTTGAGTCGAGGTACTACATGGGTGCACCATGACAGCAGAGGAAGCTCTGCTCCTCTATTTCTTTCATGCTTTGTTTATCTGGATGAAAAAGCAATCTGGGAATGGTGGAATCATGCATATAAGAGGTCCAAGCTTATCATAAAAAAAGTAAAAAAAAATTCTATTTGAATGAAAGTGATGATAATCAACTTCATTTTTTTTTGTTGTTCTAGGGTTGGGACTCAGTACCTACATCATAATGCTACCACTCCTAGTGATCATTTGTCCATTATAGAGGTAGAGAGAAAAATGGGAGGGTGGGATTGTGTGGCGGCTCACCTGGTTGGCAGAACATGTCACAATAAGCAATTTCAGAGATCAAGCCCCTAGTCCCCATCTGTAGGGAGAAAAGCTTCACAAGAAATGAAGCAGTGCTCCAGATGTCTCTTTCTCTTCCTTTCTGCCTGCTCCTTCCCTCTTGTATTATCTCTCTCAATTCAATAAATAGTAAATAAAGTGTTTAAGAAAGAAAAAAGAAAGGAGAGAGGAAGAGAGAAAGTAAGCATCTGCAGTACTGCTCCATGGCTCATAAATTTGCCCTCTGCAAACTTATATAAGGGCGTTGGTAAAACACTGCCAATAGTGTAACTTGTACTGGGGACCAGGGTCCTTGAAAATGGTAGTGTGTTCTTTACTGAGTCCACCAACAACTGGCTCCAAAAATAGCTTTAGATTACTACAAGTCACACTGTTGGCAGTGTTTTACCAATGCCCTTATATCTGGCTCCGAAATACAGTTGTAGATCAGGTTCCACATCTAGTGAGTTCCATTCTTTATTTTTTGTGTTGAATTAGAAAGCCCAAAGCACAATTATGAGTTGCAAACAATGACCACAAGTGTTTCCTGAGTATTGTGAGTATGCAGCTCAATCTTGGACCTACAAAGATGGGGCACTTGCCCCCTGAAGATCTCTTTTTTCAGTTGCCCTGCATCCTATCAGACAACAGCTGCAGCTAAAGATGTTTTTTGTTTGTTTGTTTGTTTGTTTGTTTGCTTTTGTCACTAGGGTTATTGTTGGGGCTCAGTGCCTACACTATGAATCCACAACTCCTGGTTGTCATTTCTTTCTGTTTGTCTGACTTTTTCTCCTTTCTTTCTTTCTCTTTCTTTTTCTTTTCTTTCTAGTTTATTTAATAGGACAGAGGAATTAAGAATAAAGGAGAAGATAGAAAGGAAAAGAAAAAGATAAGACTTCTGGAGAGCTCCTTCACTTCTCATCGTGTTTCCCATGCAGGTGGAGAGTAGAGGCTTGAACCTGGGTCCTTGCACATGGATATATGTGCTCAACTGAGAGTGCTACCACTTGACTCTAGAAGTTGATTGTCTTAATGTGGAGAAAAAGCAGAGAATGATCTTCCTTTCCTCAATTTTATTTCAGTAAGCATTGTGAACTATGTCTTCATTTTTGCCTGCTGTTTTTGGAAGTGCTTGAATACATAAAACAAGTTTATTCTCTGACAAAGAGAAGATTATTTTCTATGCTAGATGAGTCAAATTCTGTACTGTGAGGTGGTTTACACCATAATTCAACACTTACAAATTCTTGTATGATTTCCTCTGTATTAACATTAACAACTGAGCTTTGAAATTATAGGTATAAGACATTTAAGACATGAATACGGATCTCTGAGTTGTACCCCTCTTATTCTATAGTTTTGTCAGTATTTCCTTTTTATAAATGAATAAAAAAATAAGTAGATATGTTATTTTAACAAATGTAAATGGTAACAAGCAAAATATATAAGTGTTTTAACATACACATTAACTGAAAGCTATGACTAAAAAAGTTTATTAGAATCATTGGGAAACTCATGACATAATTAACAATAAACCTACTGTGAGTAAATTTACACTAGCAGTATCTGAGCTCATATATTGCACTACTACTTGAGAAATACATGATTTCAGAAAGGAATCATTGCTTTCCTTCTGAGGCCACAAACTATGTAAACTGATCACTGGTATCTCAGCTTACATACTGAATATCATCCCACAAACTCTTCAGTTCACCAGTCTGACCATCTCTTGGTCTAACTGGAATTTCCTTTGCCCTTTCTTTAGTTGGTGGTACTTACTTTTGGATGACACCATCACCACAGTACCCATTTCCATGGGTGTATATGGCAGCTGGTGATGGCTCACTCTCTTCACTTCCAGAAACGGTGATGATTCGGTACTCATACACACCACCAAGACTTAGATTCCTAGAAAACATATAGAAGACTGTTAGCTATGGAGATACAACGCTGTGGCAGACAAGGTGAGTGTAGGAAATTGACTCTCTTGACTACAATCTGCATGTCTTGCTCCTCTTTTGAAATTACATGTACATTTAGTTAGACAGTTTATTTCTGTCTACCAGAATTAAGGTACCCTATTAAGCATGACTGACCACACCATAATACATGGCAACACTAGTTGACATCAACTGTCAGGTAAGCATATCAGTTACTAGTTATTTTAAGTCTTTAATTTATCCCTCATGAGTTTGGTGGGTTATTATTAGACAGTATATGGCCCATACTGTAGGCATTTGGGGGAAATGTCATTCAGGAAAAATAAATTGGATAATCAAACACATAGAGGAGGCTGGCTGTTGGAGCACCAGGTTGAGCGTACATGTTAAAATGCACAAGAACACAGCTTCAAGCCCCTGGTTCCCACTTGCAGGGGGAAAGTTTTGTATTGAAAGTATTGCAGTTGTCTTTCTTGTCTCTCACCCTATCACCCCCTTCCCTCTTGAGTTCTGGCTGTTTCTGTTCAATAGATAAATATATAAAGATAATATATATTTTTTAAAAAGCAAACACACAGAGATGGAGAATATCATAGCAGATTCTCTAGGCATTATCTGATATTCTTCTCAATTTAAGACCTGGGCACCCCCCAAAAAAAAAATCCCATTGTATGAGTAACCATTTTCCAATGTTATACATCCAGTGAATCTCCTTTGCCAATTGTCTTCTGTGCCCTATGTATTTTAATCTTGACTATAGCACAAAAGTAATAGCATCATCCATTAATTAAATGCCAGGTCTGGGATTAAGTATTTTTCCTGTATTTTATTTGACAATCAAGATGTGTAGTAGCATTTACATATTTATTTTACAGATTAGAGATTTAAGACACAGAAAAACTAAGCAACTTGTTTATAACCATATATTACTAAGGACTATATTGTATTCTCCTTAAACGCCCATTTAAGGTCTGTTTTAATAATCTTATACCTTGAAAAGTAGGAATTGACTTGGAATTCCAATTCCAAGTACTGATTCTTGCCAAACTGCCAACTTTCTCAGATTGTATGTATCCCCTCCTATCAAGACCTCCTAATGACCTCCTAATTTGTTCTAACTTTGTCACTTTTGACCATACTCTGTATCTCCTCCCTTCCCTTAGTTCCTTTCAGCTCCCTACTTGAGCACACCAAATCAACCTGGCTGTTGCCAATTATCTTCCAAGGCAGAGATATTAATTCCAATAACCAAATTAACTTCCCAGTTTATTTTTAAAATTATTTTAGAAGTCAAATGTTAATTTCTATTTTATTTCTCTACATTCCAATTATTTACTTTCTATTAATAAGAATCTATGGTGAGAAAAAATTACCTCAAAATAATACTGAAAAGAATTCCTATCAGATTCCAGTGTTGGGGGAATTTCATAAACAAAAGGATGATGTCAAGAAACCTCAAATTCTCTTGCCCATCTGTTATTTCAGCTGCTGGTAGGACTGGAGCTGTTTGGATAAGGCTAATAAGATAACAGGTACAGGAGTAATGGACAGACAATGTCTCCTGATTCTCAGTGTAACAATGACTTGGAGTTTATGAATACTGAACACAGCTTTCCTGAGAATCTTGAGTAGATTAATGTTGTACCGGTAAGTAATATTGGTGATATAGCAGGAATCTCTGGGGATTCCATTAGTGCTCTACAAAGAAAACAAAGCAGGTGAATGAGTAAGTTGAGATAGTATATATAAGAATGTATAAATAATAGTTTTCATCTGAGTTTATGGCCTGCAAATTTGTTGATATAGTTTTTAGCATCTGAGCTATTATATCAATTTTAGACTAGTGAATGCTTGTTTTTAATAAGGCTTCTTTAAATATATTTTATTTATTTACTTATTTGTTTGTTTTTTATCTTTTTTTTATATTTATTTATTCCCTTTTGTTGCCCTTGTTGTTTTATTGTTATAGTTATTATTGTTGTTATCATTGTTGGATAGGATAGAGAGAAATGGAGAGAGGAGGGGAAGACAGAGAGGAGGAGAGAAAGATAGACACCTGCAGACCTGCTTCACCACTTGTGAAGCGACTCCCCTGCAGGTGGGGAGCCGGGGTTCGAACCGGGATCCTTATGCCGGTCCTTGTGCTTTGCGCCACCTGCGCTTAACCCGCTGCACTACAGCCCGACTCCCTATTTGTTTTTTTTAAAATGAGAGATATAAGAAGGGAGAGAGGAAAGAGTGGGAGTGAGAAAGAGAGACCAGAGCACTGCTCAGCTCTTACTTATGTTGGTGCTGGGGACTGAACATGGAATCTCAGAGCCTTAGATATGAAATTATTGTGTAAAACCATTATGCTGTCTCTCTAAAGATTCTAAAACCAGAACATTTGGGTGGTGGAAGGGTAATCAATATGGCCATGTTATGAAGCAAAGTAAAAAACTATCTTCAGGCTAAATCACAGATCATTATGGTCATTGTTGGAAGCAAATGGATAACCTCTGTAGAAATATATGAGTATACCATGAGCTATAAGTTCAGATCAATAGGGACTTAGAGGTTACACAGGTGTGGTGCTAAATATAAGTATGTATTTACATATGGGCCCTGGAACAGGTGGATGGAGGTAAATAGCTAATTTCAGCCACAGATTTTTTTTTTTTAATAGAAGAATAAGAGCTACTCCCTGTCCTAATCCAACTTTTCTCTACTCTAACACCATTCTCTCAGACAATATTCTCATCCAACCTCAGGCTAGCTACCAAACTCAAGCAAAACTACTATAGTTGTGTGCCCCCAGTAATGTGCCTAAAATGATTCTCCTAGCTTTCATCTACCCTAAAATCCCTAATCTCATCTGCTCTGATCCTACTTTCTGGTTCCTGTTCATTAACCATCTTGTTTAAACTTGGGTCATGCTACCTTCCAGACACCATGGATGCTACCATGACTCCATCCTGACATCTCTGGGCAGAAAACCTCACCAATGTGTCCTGGAACCTTGCATCTCTGGTCCACTAAGGAAAGATATAAACAGGCTGAGGTTAAGGATCAACCTGTCAATGCCCATGCTCAGTGGATGAGCAGCTATAGAAACCCAAATTCCTACCTTCTGCTCCCCATAAACAACCTTGATCCATACTCCCATCAGGGGAGAAGTGATAGGATGAAGATAAGAGGACTCTGCACTACATCAGCACCATCAGCACCCAGAGAGAGAGAAGGAAAAGGAGAGGGACATATGGAGGTAGCTATGATGCTATGAGTCGCTTAGAGGGACATATGGAGGTACTTATGATGTCATGAGTGGCTTAGAGGTGAAGAAAGGATTGAATCAGAACAAGAAGTGGCAACTATATATAAATGTGGACAGATAGTTGTAGAGAAGATGGTTGGCCCATGTTTGTGGTGGATTGCAGTGGGGAGAGTGAAGATTCAGAACTCTAGTGGTGGGAATAGTGTGGATACAAACCTCTGTCAACATGTAATTTTATAATATAAAAATATAAATAAAATAAAATAAATATATGAGCATAAAAAGTACTCCTCTACATTGCATTTTTTAATTTATATGTGACAAATGACTTAAGGCTGATGATATTTAGAGTGACCTACCAATATTTGTATTTTTCTCCTTCCTATTTTTCCCTTCTCTTCCTTCTCAATAAACACAAACTGAAGTTTCTATATTGACTTCATCAGTTAGCTGAGAAGTCATAGATAACTCTGAACCTATTTCAAATTAGCCATAAACCAACTTGGCCTCACAGTACTTTCCTACAGTCTGAGTATGAGAACAAATATAAAGAACTTCTGGGGTGAGGCAGTAGCACACCCACAAAGCACAGACTGGCAGATGATCCTGGTTTGAGCTCCTGGCTCCCCAACTGCAGGGGGTTCCTTTTGCAAGGAGTGAAGCTGGTCTGCAGTTGTCTATCCTTCTCCCCCCCCCACCCCTTTCTTACCCTCCTCTCTCAGTTTCTCTCTGTCCTATCCAAGAACACAACAGCAACAACAACGGGGGGAAAAAGATCTCCACCAAGATCAGTGGATTCGTAGTGCTGAGACCCTGGACGGAAAAAAAAAAAAGTATACTCAGCGTACAATAAATATTTGCCTGTCACTACTAATGCTTAGTTTTTCTAATTCTCAGTCATACCCTCTTAACTATAAGAGTTGGAGTTACAGATCACTTCATGTAAACTTGGTAAGGTAAACCTATGAAGATACTACCATCATCTATCAACTATGCCATAGCTTGATAATATATATATATATAATGTTTCGCTTTGTTTTTTACTTTCTTTTCTTTTTCTTTCTTTTTTTTTTTTTCTCCTGGGTTATTGCTGGGGCTCAGTGCCTGCACTACCAATCCACTGATATTGTTCACCCATTGGATCGACCTTCCCATGGTGCATCTCGTGAGTACCCATTCATTGGGGAAACTGACGATCCTTCCTAGCCGACTGAATCCACATGGATCCCAGTCACTTTCAAAGCCAGCAACAAGCAGCTCCTGCCAGCTTTCAAGCTGTTGGTCCTGCTCTTCGAGTCCTCCAACTTAATGTTGAGGGGCTGTCCTCTGCCAAACGCGTTCTTATTGGTCAATTGGTGATACAGCATCAGGCAGATGTTATCTGCCTACAAGAAACACATACAGCAGTCGATGAAGCTGCTCGATTCATCATCAGTGGATTCAATTTAATATGCTGTAATCTCCATCATAAACATGGCCGAGCCATCTACGCCAAATCGTGTCTTGCGGACGTTTACCATACGGCCTCTTCGACCTTCTACGACTCCATTACTGTTGGAACTATTCAGCTTGTCAACGTATATAAGCCTCCCAGTGCCTCATGGGATAACGAGGTCCTGCCTATCCCGAATCACCCAGCCGTTTATCTTGGAGACTTTAATAGTCATCACCAAGACTGGGGATATTCCTCCACTCATGCTGACGGCTCTATCTTAGCCGACTGGGCTTCAGTGAATGACCTCTCCCTATTATCTCCCTATTATACGATCCCAAACAACCAGGCTCTTTTCACAGTGCTAGACTCGTCACCCGATCTGTGCTGGATTAGCACAGTCAACGGCGAAGCCTTTCCCACTACGAGACAAGTTCTCAAGATCTTCCCACACAGTCATCACCGCCCAACTATCATCCACATTGGTCTCCAGCTCCCACTGATTCTGTGCTCGGAGAAACTAAGATGGAACTTTTGGAAAGCAAACTGGCGTCTGTTCAGTGATCTTACCAACAAATCTATTCCTGCAATTCCAATTAACTCTATCCCCTCTGAAGATTCCTACAGGCGCTTCCGCCAAGCCATCTTCAAGGCAGCTTCCCAAGCCATTCCTTGTGGGAGACGTGCTAACTATACGCCTTGTCTTGATGCCAAATGCAAGCAACTACTAAAACAGTATGATGAGTTGGGCGACCCAGATGTGGCTGACCATCTCATTACCTCCCTGGATGCAGCACACCAAGCCCGCTGGCAACAACTCACGGAAAGTCTGAACTTCACCCACTCAAGTAGGAAGGCCTGGAAGCTTCTTCACAGACTGGGTGCCGGTAGCCAACCCCCTCCCGTCTCCCATCCTCCCGTATCTCCAAACTCAGTGGCCTGTCACCTAACTCAAGTTGGACGTGCTAAGATCGACCCAGTCTGGAAAAGAGACATTTCCCATGAGTGGTCATCCCACTTCCGGTTATCTTGTCCATCTCCAAAACTCTCTCCTTTTACACTGTCTGAACTGGAAGACGCTTTGAAGAGGGTTAAACCGGGAACAGCTGCTGGCTATGATAACATCACCCCAGAACTCATTCTTAACCTGGGCCCCGCAGCAAAGAAGTGGCTCGCTTCATTCCTGTCCCACATCTTGGAATCTGAGTCTATGCCCAAAGTTTGGCGTCGTGCGAAGATTATAGCGGTTTTGAAACCAAAGAAAGACCCAACACTGGCTGCCAGTTATAGACCAATTTCTCTCCTCTCCATGTGTTACAAACTCCTTGAGAGGCTGCTTCTATCACGTATTTCTCATCTTACAGAGAAATTCCTATCACCTGCCCAGGCTGGTTTCCGCCCAGGAAGATTTACCTGCGAACAAGCCCTGGCCCTCTCAACTTATATTGAAAATGGATTCCAGAAGAATTTAAAGACGGGTGCTGTCTTTGTTGATCTCACAGCAGCCTATGACACGGTCTGGCACTGTGGTCTCCTGGTCAAGATCTCAAGATGCCTGCCTCCATGGGTGGCCAACACTATATCGTTTCTTCTCCAAAACAGAAGATTCCGGGTACATCTGGGTGACAAGTCTAGCAGATGGAGACTTGTCTCAAGTGGCCTCCCCCAGGGCTCTCTTCTGGCTCCTACGCTATTTAATATTTACATCAATGACCTCCCAGAAACTTCTTCAAGGAAGTTCATCTACGCCGATGACATCTGCTGTGCAACTCAGGCATCCAAGTTCGACATCCTCGAGGAAACACTCACGAAAGACATGTCTCTGATATCTGATTACTGTAAAAAATGGTGACTAATTCCTAGCACTGCTAAAACGGTATCATCTGTTTTCCATCTATACCATGCCTCGGCCTCACGTGAGCTTAATGTGCAGCTTGGCAATACGAGAATCCGGCATGAAGCCCAGCCAGTCTATCTTGGCGTTACTCTCGATCGCACTCTGTTTTTTCACAAACATCTCATAAAAACTGCAGCAAAGGTGGGCGCGAGGAATAACATCATTGCAAGACTGGCCAGCTCCTCATGGGGCGCGAGCGCTTCCACACTGCGATCATCATCTCTGGCATTATGCTATTCCACTGCAGAATACTGTGCCCCAGTATGGTTCCGTAGCCCCCATGTCCATTTGGTCGATTCCAAATTATATTCCTCCATGAGGATAATTTCTGGAACCATCCATTCCACCCCGGTTCCATGGCTGCCAGTTCTTAGCAACATCGCCCTGCCAGATATTCGTCGGGATGCAGCATCATCTAAGTTCATTTCCCACGTCTATGCTCGACCGGACCTGCCAATATACGCGGATATCTTCGCCCACCCTGTTCAACGCTTGACGTCTCGTCACCCAATCTGGTCCCCTACGCCTACACTGAACTTCTCTGTTCCAGTCTCTTGGAAACAGAGTTGGCAGTCAGCTGAAGTAAAGAACAAACACCTCATCACAGACCCCTGCAAGCGTCAACCCGGCTTTGACCTAGCTCGTTATGATTGGGCCCTCCTCAATCGCTATCGAACAGGCCATGGCCGGTGTGCCGCTATGTTCCATCGCTGGGGAGCCAGAGACGACCCGAACTGCCCCTGCAGCTCCAGACAGACTATGACCCACATAGTCAACGACTGCCACCTCTCCAGATTCAAAGGAGGTCTCGAGGCTTTGCATCAGGCTCAACCTGATGCTGTTGACTGGCTACGGAAGAAGGGCAAACGCTAGAAGAAGAACCCACTATCTTCCTTCTTACTCATCAACATTACAGATGACACTGCTCTTTGAGGCCGGGTGTGGGTGTGTGGTGGCACATCTGGTTGAGTGCACGTTATAATGCACAAGGACCTGGGTTTGAGCACCCATTTCGCAACTGCAGGGAAAAGGCTTGCAAGTGATGTAGCAGTGTTGCAGGTGACTCTCTGTCTCTTTCCCTCTCTAGCACCCTCTTGCCTCTCAATTTCTGACAGTCTCTACCCAATAAAGATAAACTAAAAAAATTTTTAAAAATAGCACTGCTCTTCTATCCAATTCAGAAGTCCATGCTTGCATAAAGCTACCATTTAGATAGAGACACAGGGAGAAAGAGAGAGAGCAAAGGGAAAGACACTACAGCACTGGGGCTATAGCACCTCCCCTGTGGTGGTGGTAAGATTCAAACCTGGTTGTGTTTATTAGAAAGCTTGTGCCTATCTCTTTGGCCCAGAAAACACATTTTATTAGCAGGGAAAAATTAACAGTGCTCCTTCTTGCAAATGTGTGTATACCACGCATATAACATTTTTAGAGACTTGACCAATGACCCATATCTATTAATATTTAGCACAGAAAACTCTGAGTCCCTTTTGGTCTGAACTTGTAGTTCATGTTCATAGCTGGGAACATTTTAGGTGGCACTCATTTCAGGACCAGTTTTTCTTGAATGAGGCAGTCCCTACCACTAAAGAGCTCTTTTCTCAATAACCTATGCAGAATATAATTCTTTCAGAAGGGAGTCAGGCGGTAGGGCTATGGGTTAAGCACACGTGGCACAAAGTGCAAGGACTGGCATAAGGATCCCAGTTCGAGCCCCTGGTTCCCTACCTGCAGGAGCGTTGCTTCACAGGCGGTGAAGCAGGTCTGCAGGTGTCTATCCTTCTCTCCCCCCTCTCTGTCTTCCTCTCCTCTCTCCATTTCTCTCATTCCTATCCAACAACAGTGACATCAACAACAACAACAAGAATAACTACAAGAACAATAAAAAAAAAAAGGGCAACAAAAGGGAAATATATATACATATGAATTCTCTCAGAAGGACAAGTTCATAGCTTCTGAAGGTTTTGCTAGAGGTTAAGACCTATTTCATGGCTGGTCTAAAAGTAGGACATTTATGTCAAGTTGTTCCTTTCAGCTGCTCCTAAAACCATCTGGAAAGTCTTATGCTGTCACTTGAACTCCTTTCCCTTCTGTACCTCCCACATTCAGGCAGACCCTAAGCCCTACCTCAAAGCTTCCACCTCATTTCCTCTGCAGCCAGGCTACAGCCAGTCTCTCAACCTTAATGGCTGGCTTGCCCTCTGGCTGCCAGCATCTACTTCTGTTTTCCAGTAATTTAAACTACATCAGAATATTCATAGCCCCAAAGTCCTCTCCAGCTCAAAATGCTATTTAGTGCAGCGATAGGAGCACTAAATTACCAAATTGAAACCTCCTACTTGTTCTTTGTTTAGAAGTCATATTTTACTACTTCTTCTGAAGCATGATAGTTTCCATGCTTATTATTATTATTCTCGCAACCAAGTTTATTGCTGGGGCTCAGTGCCTGTAGGACGATCCCACTACTCCCTGTATTTTTTTTCCTTTCCATTTCATTGACAGAGGGTGAGAAAGGAAGGAAGAGACAGAGAAATACCTGCAGTACTGTTTCACTGTTCCAGAAGCTTCCCACTAATGGGGATCAAGGATTTGAACCCTGGTCCTTGCTCATGGCAATGTATTGTGCTTTACCAGGTGGACTACCTCCAAGTCTCATTATTAACAATTTGACACACACACACATTCCCCCCCCCCCCCCAAATGCTGAGTTCAGGGTTATAACATGGCATGGGGAACTGATCCTGGCACTTTGGAGCCTCAGGCATGGGAGTCTCTTTGCATAACCATTATGCTACCTCCCCCACATCATTAACATTTTAAAGAGAATTCTAAGTGACTGTGAAGATAGCATAATGATTATGCAAAAAGCCTTTCAGGTCTGAGGCACCAAAGGTCTCAGATTCAATCCCAAGTATATACTCACTTTAATAAGCCAGAGCTCCACAGTGCTCTAAAATAAATAACTAAATAAATTACCAAGTATGGTTTTATTTTTTAAAAGCTAATCTCCATTAGTAATCAACAGTTTTTTTCATTATGCAACTCAGATTAATTTCATGTTTCTAGCTAATGAATGGAAGTTGTAGTACTTGCATGTGATAAGATTAATAAATTTTGAAATGTTTACCCTCTGTATGAGTTTCTTAAAAATATTTATTCCCTTTTGTTGCCCTTGTTTTTTTTTTAATTGTTGTAGTTATTATTGTTGTTATTGTTATTGATGTTGTCCTTGCTGGATAGGACAGAGAGAAATGGAAAGAGGAGGGGAAGACAGGGGAAGGGAAAGATAGACACCTGCAGACCTGTTTCACAGCTTGTAAAGTGACTCCCTTTCAGGTGGGGAGTGGAGGGCTGGAACCAGGATCCTTATGCTGGTCCTTGAGCTTTGCACCACATGCTGCACTTAACCAGCTGTGCTACCTACCACCTGACTCCCTGAGTTTTTAAAAAATATTTATTTATTTATTTCCTTTTGTTGCCCTTGTTTTATTGTTGTAGTTATTATTGTTGTAGTCATTGTTGGATAAGACAGAGAAATGGAGAGAGATGGGGGAAGACAGAGGGGGAGAGAAAGATAGATACCTGCTTCACTGCTAGTGAAGAGACTCCCCTGCACCCCTGCACCCCTGCAGGTGGGGAGCCAAGGCTCCAACAGGGATCCTTAAGCTGGTCCTTGTGCTTTGCACCACCTGCATTTAACCTGCTGCGCTACCTGAGTTATTATTATTATTATTATTATTTTTACATTTACCTAACTACCATTCTTTCAGAATTACCTCCATTGACATATCCTTCTTCAGTTTGTGTTTTTGCCAGTTAGATATAAAGATACTGACATTTCTTGTCTTATGATTTATCAGGTTTTTTCCTCTGAACAATATTGATGTCAAGACACACATCAAAACTAGAGCACAATCTTAAAGATGATGAAATTGTTACCTAAATGAATCAGGCTAAATCTGGTATGATGGAACATCTATCTCTACTGCTGTATCAAAGCAAATCCAGAACTTGTTGGACGATTTCTTATGGTAGAAGTCACAAGCTATTGACAGAAGTGGAAGAAGCCAACTAGGTGCGGACTAAAATGTCTGTTATGTGACCCAGAGCTTTATATAAACAGTATTGCAGTAAAATAGTCAAATATGGTAAAAAAAAAAAAAAATGCAGAGGGAACACTCTACCTGGTCTAGAAAACCTCTCCTACTCCAGCCCCCTAATGATTAATAATTAGCCCACCTTTTCCAAGAAAACTCCACCTATCCCTGACAGAACCTGTTTAACCTGGTTCCTTAAGCTCACTTAGAATTAGCCTCACTCTTCTGAAAGTGTACCTTGGCCTTTACTTCCCCTATAAAACTATACCTTACTGGTATCTATGCCCCTGAATAATTTAGGATTGATGAGCACTTATATAGGGATTTGATGGGCACTTTTCCTCACATTCCTGAGCCTGCTTTCTGTCATACCTCACTTTTTACTAGGGGTCAGCCAGAACCTCCTTCAGGCAATATTATGAATATTTACGTATATACAAGGAAACTAAGCACCCTGTAACTTAGCCTTTGACAAAGGTGATATTTCTTATAGTGTGTTGTTTTGTCATATATGAGGACCCAGGTTTAAGCCCCATCCAACCACAGTGAAGGAAACTTCAGTGCTGTGGTTTCTTTCAGTGCTGTGGTTTCTTTCATTTTCTCTTCCTCTTTGTCTCTAGTTTAAAAAGGGGGAGGAGGTTGGTGGTGGCACCCATAGAGTACACATGACAAAAAAAAAAAAGTTCTATTTCTTTGTTTGGTGTGTAATTAAAATGATTCATCTGAACTCTATAGGCAAAGTATTGTACTCCTTTGAGCCTCTTTATCACCCTTTTAGTTAGGATAAAAGATACTTATTTCATATCAACTGAATGGTGACTGAAATGTCTGTTATGTGACCCAGAGCTTTATGTAATCATTATTGCAGCAAAATTGTCAAATATGGTAAAAGGAAAAAAAAAAAAAAGCTAAGAGGGAAAACTCTGCCAGCGTATTGAAGATAAAATAAGAAATAAGAAGAAAATGTAGGATAAAATGGAGAAAGAATTCACTGTCCTGCAGAACTATCTCATTTTGCTTCTTCCAAGAAACCCACTCTGGTGCTCTTAATTTCTCCTAATTGATCTTATTGTCTCCCTTGTCACAAAATTCACATAGCATGCTTTATTTCTCCAAATCATCTACATTACTAAATGATATCATATTTCTTTGAAATTTCATCTCTGGAAACAATAACAAAAATTGTGGTTTCTAATAGTGGTCTATTTGTTATTTTCCAGGTACTACTATCTCACACTTTCTATGAATTATCTCATTTAATCAAAAAATCCCTTCAATAATTATCATCTCCTTTTTAGATGAAGAAATAAATATTTAGAAAGGTTAAAGCACCTGCCCACACTATCCCACACAGACACTTTTTGAAGGTTGAGCTCCCCATTGAATGTAAACTGAGAAATACAGCAGAACAGAAGCTAAAGGATTTAGTACTGAACCAAGTAGAATTTGCATACAGGATCAGTTAGAAAGTCCTAAAAGTCAGAAGAAACAGATGTCTTCTTAAATATTACTACTACTAAAAAACATCTTCTCCTTCTTATCTTCCATTTTTCCAACTCTGAAATGAGAACCTGGGAACATGATTGTTGGCTCTATAAACCATAGTTCCAATTTAATGAGGAGTACAGTGCATATTTATGTCAGGAGCTTCACTTCAGAGTGAAAGCAGCCTTAACAGTTAAAATTCTGCACTGAGAATGAGTGATGTTCAGGATCTACCACTCAGACTGTCTGAGTGGAGGATACATTGGAGGACCACCTAGGATGGTTCCAGCTCAGTAGGAATCCAAAAATATTTCAGTTCTTCCTTGGGCTAAGAATCAGAAATACATGCCTTCTAGATTCTAGCCAAGAATGAAAGGGAAGAAAAGGTAACAATAACCTTCTAAGTCTGAGATGATGTGCCAAGGGACTGGATACACACCAGTAATTAGAAATAATTTCAATAACACAGAGAAGACTAGAGAGTACTATAGCAAATATTCTTAGACTTAATACCTAGCTCTGAGAAATTCTACCATTTTGCAATATTTTGGTATAGGGTATATTGCCCTATGTATTTGTTTTTTCACATATGCTTTTCTTATACCTGATCCTTTGCTGCCATGAATGTTTTTATGTTTTTGTATCTATGCATTATTTTATATATTTAAAACTCTCTCTGTGTGTATGTGTAGTCATTAAGTGAACATTTTTAGTTGAAGAGACTCACAGAGATAGATGAAGAAAAGAAAAAACAGGGCCCATACTCCCAGAGGGTTAAAGAATAGGAAAACTATCAGGGGAGGGTATAGGATACAGAATTCTGGTGGTGGGAACTGTGTGAAGCTGTACCCCTCTTATCCTATGGTTTTGTCAATATTTCCTTTTTGTGAATAAATAAAAAAAAAAAAGAATAGGAAAGCTATCAGGGGAGGGGAGGGGAAGGGATACGGAGTTCTGGTGGTGGGAATTGTGTGGAATTATACTCCTATTATCCTATGGTTTTGTCAGTGTTTCCATTTTATAAATAATTTTTTAAAAAAAAAGTTAAAAAAAAAAAGAGAAAAAACAGCACAGCACTCCTGTTTCTTCCTCAAGTGCAGTAAAGTCCAGGTTCTATGTGAGCTATGACTCTGGCCATTTTTTTTTCTTTAAAATTATAGATACATGGTAGGGGGTGAGGATGAAACCATATCAAGAAAACATTTAGCACAACCTAAAACATGTAGGAAGCTATGCGAACATGGAGGAGCTATGTCTCATCCAGACTAGAGAGAGTCTGAGAAGACATCCCCAAGGAGTTATACTGTGTTGAATGGGAGAAAGATAAGTAGCTTGGCAGTGGCACAACAGATAGAGCATACAAACCATCATGCTCAAGAACCTGGGTTCAAGCCCTCTCAGTCCCCACCTGCAGTGGCAGTGGATAAGGTTCAGGAGTGGTGAAACAGTGCTACATGTGTCTCACTTCGCACCCCCTCCCCACACACACCCCTTCTGTTTCTCTCTGTGTTTATTAGAAAGAAAGAAAGAAAGAAAGAAAGAAAGAAAGAAAGAAAGAAAGAAAGAAAGAAAGAAAGATGAAGAAAGGAAGAAAGAGAGAAAGAAAGAAATGAAGAAAAAAATGAAGGAAGAAATTTTTTAAAAAATGAAGAAAGGAAGAAAGAAAGAAAAAGAAAAAAAAAAGACTACCAGGAGTAATAAATAAATACATAAACAAATAGTAAATGTCAAGTCCAGAAAAGGAGGAAAGAGCTGACTTATATACAAACTACACAAGCATACTTGTTTTGTGGAAGATCATTTTAGTAACAGTAGAGATAACTGATTATGGGAGGGGCAGGGGTAGAAAAGAGAGTACTTGACCTTAAAGAAAGCAAATATTCCCTGTGGGATAAATTATGAAGTACTAAATTGAATATCTACCAAGCTCTAGTACTCTGGTAGAGGTTTTAATATTCTATCTTCCTTAAAAAGTACTGAAGTTGAGGGGGCCAGGTGTTGGCATACTCAGTTAAAAGCACATAGTACTATGCAAAAGGACCTGAGGTGGACTTGAGCTCCCACTCCCCACCTGAAGCAGGGATATTTCAGGAGTGGTGAAATGAGTCTGCAGGTGTCTGTCTTTCTCTCTCCCTTTCTATCTCCCCCTCCTTTTTCAATTTCCCTCTGTCCTATCAAATAAAATAATATAAAATAAAAAGGGGAAACTGGCTGTCAGGAGCAGCAGATTTGTAGTGCAGGCACTTAGCACCAATGAGCATGGAGAAAAACAAGAGTATTGAAGCTTAGAACACATTATTCCTCAATGAATGACATTAGAACTCTGACTTTTTTTTTTCATATGTTACATGCATTAAGGTTTCATATACTCTTCTCTCCCCACCCCCACTAGATGTCATAATAAACTCTTTTAATTTTCACCTGGTTGTCACTTTGAATTATTTCTGAGAATTCTTAATTTTATTAAAGGCTAAAAGATGTTTTGGGCTCAGTTTGTATTGTTGGAGGATGGTCAATGAGAAATTAGGTAAGAAGCATATGCCCTTAGGAAAAAAGTATCTTAAGTATAGTGAAAAGTTGTTTTTATTTTCAGAGTTGGGGCCTTACACATGCATAATTGGGTCACTTATTTTTTTTAAGATTTTATTTATTTATTAATGAGAAACATAGGTGGAGAGAGAAAGAGCCAGACATCACTCTGATACATGTGCTGCTGGGGACTGAACTCAGGACCTCATGCTTGAGAGTCCAATGCTTTATCCATTGAGCCACCTCCCGGACCACAATTGGGTCACTTCTAGGCCACCTTTCGCTCATTCAAATAGAGTGAGAGAGCATCAGAGAAATATCACAGTACCTGTGCTTCCACCCCAGTGTTATGGTGCTCTTATAAACACCTAGGTTCAAACCCAGACCACATACATGGAAAGGCATACACTGTATGAGGCGAGCTCTGTGTCAGACCTTGAAAAGTAACCTGGCATCACAAAGGATATCCCCAGGAACACAAGTCAGGAAAAGTGGTTTTTGTTGGTGGTTCCATTAGCTTTGGTTTTGATTTTTGGATGAACCAGTTCTCCTTTTTGAGTCTCATTTTCTTGTACAACCGAGAAAAAGACATGCATGGGGTTTATGATAAAAATCTCCCAAAGGTGAAGAAGGTGCCATCATTGATCTTAAATAGTTCTAAGTGTAAAAGAGAGGACAGGTCAAGCATAGCTCAACTGTAATAAAAGGCAGAATTTTAAGATTGCCAAAAGAGAGGGAGACCAAAGAGTTGTAAAAATGACAATGGCTTAGGAAGACTTCCTTTTGAAAGATGGGTTAGGTCACTTTCCTTCTATAGGTGAGCTTAGTCTGTCATAGTTAATTATAAAACTTAAGTACAACTTTGCTGCATTTAAAAACTGGATATCTGTCTTCTTTGGTATACGTTGAGCACTGCAAGGACACCTTAACCTTTCATTACTGTATCTCTGTGGTAGTACAGTGCATGGAATAGAATAAATCTTCATCTTCGAGCCCCGGCTCCCCACCTGCAGGGGAGTTGCTTCACAGGCGGTGAAGCAGGTCTGCAGGTGTGTCTATCTTTCTCTCCTCCTCTCTGTCTTCCCCTCCTCTCTCCATTTCTCTCTGTCCTATCCAACAACGACAACAACAATAATAACTACAACAATAAAAAAAAAACAGCAAGGGCAACAAAAGGGAATAAATAAAATAAAATAAATATTAAAAAAAAAAAAAAAAAGAATAAATCTTCATCAATATCTGTTGAGTCAACACAATGCACCTGGGGAATTGATAAATATAAATGACAACCATTGTGTTTTGAACAGTAAGAGCAACACACAACAGGGCACGGGTACTTCTTTTTTGTTTGTTTGGTTTTTGTTTTAAGTTTATTATTATTTCTTTATTTTTGGATAGAGACAGAAATTGAGAGAGAGCAGGTGGGGAGGGAAGAGAGAGAGAGGGAGAGAGACAGACAGACAGACAGACAGAGACCAACCTGGGTGGGGACCTGGGGCTTAAACCCAGGTACTTGAGCACACTAATGTGTGTGCTCAATCATGTGTGCCAACACAAGTCTCTTGTATTTTTGTTTTGTATTTTATTTCCTCCAGGATTATCACCGGGGCACAATGAATCTACCATCCTGAACATCATTCCTTCCTTCCTTCCTTCCTTCCTTCCTTCCTTCCTTCCTTCCTTCCTTCCTTCCTTCCTGCCCGTCTTCTTTTTTTCTATTTGCTAAGAGAGAGAAACTGAAAGGGAAGGGATAGACAGAGAGGGAGAAAAACAGAGACACCTGCCGCAGCACTGTGTCATCACTTTTGAAGCTTCCCTCTTGCAGGTAGAGTGAGACCTGAGGCTTAAACCTGAGTCCTGATGCATAATAACATGTGGACTCAACAGAGTGTGCCAATACTAGGCCCTCTCTTATTTGTTTGTTTGTTTATTCTTATTTTATTTTATTATTATTATTTTTTTACAATGAACAGTTCATTTAAACTGAACTTCAAGATAGGCCAAAAGAAATGCTTGTGTTTTTACTTTCAATAGAATGGTCAGTTGAAAGCATGTAGTACATAGAAGAAGCCTCTCAGGCAAGGGTACTTAGTCCACTATTAGACCTTTCACTTCAAGGCCCCCACTGCCTAAAGCAGAGTTGTGATGCAAAGATTCTGTGCCAAGAAAACAATCTTTGGAAAACGGACTTTGGTCTTGTACTATCCACTTACTTATTCCTCTTGGTGACCACTGTAAGCTCCAACCTATGGATTGGTTTGGGTGAATAAAGACAGACATGACAAGAATCTATAGTATGTAGGATCCTTTCTAACAGGGCTAGGTTCACCCCTTTGACACAGATAAGACAAAATTCATTTCATTCATACTAACAATGCTGCCCTTACTCTACATAAGACTCAGGAATGAGAAGATGCATACATGCCACTGATTACTTCCAGCAGTCTTTGATATAATTGTCCAAAGATTTACCCTGGTACCAATTTAAAACACAGTAGCAAATTTAATAAAACTAACAATTTTCAGCCAAGGCCTTTGTTATTTTGTTTTAATCATCTTTTACCACCAATTGTAATGATGTTCTACTTTCTTGGTACAAAGAAATAAAATATGAGGGGAAGAATGGAGGGACAATGTGGAAATTAAAAATGATCCAGATCTCTAAATACTGGGCTAAGGTAAAAACAGATTTGAGGTTCAACCAATTATTTGTGTCGGGCTGAGATCTAAAGGGAAGTAAGTTACCAGTTTTGGGGAAACACCACACCTGGAGAGCATTAAAGAAAGGAGAGGGGAGAATATCTACAAGGGATTCTTGTTTTTCCCCAAATACAACCAAAGGTGATGTGTGATAGCTTCCCTAAACATCCCTGCTTGGTGATGGACAGGCCTCCTGATTACAGAGTAGGGGCTTGTGACAAGCCGCCCAGTGGCCAATGTCTCTGGGAGCCAAAACACCAGATACAGTTGGAGGTAAACAAGACAGGAGGCATAGTGTGAAAACTGAGGCCAAGTCGGGGCCAGGGAGTCTAGCAGAAAGACCCAGTGACAGCTGGTGATTGAGCAGCACTAACAGAACACAGTTGTGGATGACCAGAGGCCATTGGGGAAAGCAATCTCCTTTCTCCTCCTTGTGGCCTCTCTGGGTGGCCAGCAACTTTATTACTGGCAGCGGGCAAGCCCAACAGCATTTTCAAATTTGGCACCACATCTAAAACCATTTGGGGCCTGGGCTTCTCTTTCTTCTCTCCCCCCACCACTATCCCCATGAATGCTTTGGGATTCGGTGAAAGCAGTTAGCAAGCTACATTTCCCCTCAAATTTTGAAACCCATGTGCACTCAGGGAAAATATAATCCTTATGTTTCTGATTCATTTACACTTAACTCATCAAAACACTATTTTGTAAGAGCTATTTGATGTCTACAGAGTCTTCAGAACCTTATTGTAAATCTGGCTTCTTAAAGGCAGAAAGTCACGTTTCTGACTAAAGGGTGAATTTGAACTTAGAGGTTGAGTTTGTTTTGAAATGAAGATTGTTAGAGGGTTACATGGACTCTGCATTTGGCCAAATGTGTTCTCTTATTTCCTGTGCCACCCCTCTCACCAGCTCCAGCTGCCATGATATTACTGATCTCAGTTCTCCACAGTTTCACTATGCAACCTCAATGGAGATGTCTCTGACAAGAGAGCTGTACTGAAATTTGAAACATCAAGTTCTGGCCAAATTCTAGTACTTGGTTAGTGGGGGTATGGAATACCTGGATTAGGAATCAGGGCCCCTAAGATAAATTTTCTGACTGCTATCAAATGACTATGAAATTCTGAGGAAATGACCTCTCCTCACTGGGCTTAATTTTCTCATTGCCCATTCCAAGTCTGAAAGATGCTGTGTGTAATCCTTAAGACAGTAGGATGTCTAAACATATTAGAATTCTCTTTGTGTACATTTAGAGACTGAATCTGTATATAAAACATTTAGCTCAAGAATGAAATAGAATATATAGAAATCAGAGAGAGGTGGCTTCAAATATCCCTTACTCCCTTACTTCTCATACCAAAGTTCAGAGAAGGAGAATGAATTGTCCCAAGTTACACAGAAAAGTAACAGTAGAATCCAGTTGTACTGACATTTTTGACTAACATCTTTGGGTGGAAGTTTCCAAACTTTTCAAGTTCATAGGATATTGAAACTGGGACAAATAAAATCTACTTCCCACTCTGACAAGAATATTAAAGTCAGCACTAGAAAGAAATGGGAGGATGGGGGAAGGGTGGCCAGCACTGTTTTACATGAGGCACTGTGAGGTGGTGTCTGGCTTGTATTAAAGCCCATGAGTGAATGATTAATCCTGGGTAGAAAACAAAGGCTATGCCTTGTAATGTTATAGGTATTAGTGGTATGCAAGATTAACCCCACACCGCGCCATGGGACCTTTAAAGAACACTGGACTACACTTCGAGAATCAGTGAATGATGAAAATAGGTGGTCTCCTGGGTCTTATCTGCCCACCTCCAACACAAACACACACACACACACACCCATACATATCTGCATGCACATGTAAACAAACATGTACACAGAGTTATTTCTGCATCTTTGTGTAGGGGAGAAATACTGTGGTTCAAGGTAAACTATAGCTCCAATCCTCTCATCAACTCATAGGCTGGTTCCCAGAAGACATTTTTGTACTCTATTCTATCGCAAACATACCTTTATTTCTGAATTCTCTATTTCAGTGACACTTGCAACACAGATCTTTTGCCTCAACTCATTTGTCTCCTCCCTCTGATCAATTATCAAGTATTTCCTTCCCCTTAGTATTATTTAACCCCACCCAGCTCTCTCAATGTCCACTTTGGCTTCCTTGCCTAACTCCATCATCTCCTACTTCAGTTATGGCAGTATTAGCTGGCATCCTTTAACATTCATTATCTATACCCCACCCATGGATGCAGCCTTAAACAGAAAAAATACCTCTTAAACCAATCTTAATCAAGATCTTCCCTTACCTACCATACTCAACAGATCCCCATTACCTTGGGATAAAGTTTAGACTCTTTATCAAGACTCTGATCTGTTTCCTCTTTCAATTTTTGCTCAAATTCTATCCTTAAATTTTACCCAGTGGTTACCACCACTGCAGAATCTGACTTTCCATAACTAAGTATGCTGGTTCTAATTTGGATGTCTGCTTTTTTAATAGGTTCCCTCACACTAACCCTTAAATTAACTTAAGAGATTCCCAAGCTATTTACATTTCTTATCTAACACCTTTCTCAAAATTTTATAAAATTTTATTGCCACTTATTTAGCTGCTTACTTTCATTAGGCAGAGCTTCTGGAGATTTGATACTTTGCCTTATCACCTGGTTTACATATCTCCATGATCTAAAACAAACTTTTTACAAAGATGGTGTGAAACTAACACCTGTTGAATGAAGACTGGCATCACCGACTTTACTTACTTCACTTTAAGAATACAGAAACTGGGACTGCAGGAAGATGGCGGACTGAGAAGCTGCTAGCGGCTGAACTCTGACCACATCTCCTGGAAACGATAGGATTTTCTGCCTTTAGCAGGCCAGCCAATAAGGGGTCCTAGCGGTGACACCAAGGAGGTGACTATAACTTAATTTGGGTTAAGAATTAGAGTAAAGGTGGCACAGACTAGCGGGCGGCTGCACCAGACTTCCCAGGCGGCGGTGGGCAAGGTGGGTGCACCAGCACTGTCCTCCGCCAGGGAAGGCGGCTCCTCCGCCGGTTGCAGAGTGCTGCTGGGCGGCCGGCAGAGGACTGGGAGGGAGCACTGTAGCTCGGGGGCTTTCTATTGGGAGTCTCCAGGGACCACCGCAACCCTGAGGGCGGATGTGAGGACTTCTTGAGTACAGCTCTCATTGGATCAAAGGACTTGGAGCTAGTTTTCATTTTCGAGAAATCCTTTATAAAAGTCTGGAGGGGGGGTTTCCCGGAAGATGGCGGACTGAAAAGCTGCTAGCCACTGAGCTCCGAACACATCTCCTGGAAATGGTAGGATTTTCTGCCTTTAGCAGGACAGCCAATAAGGGGTCCTAGCGGTAACACCAAGGAGGTGACTATAACTTAAAGTGGGTTAAGAATTACAGTAGGGAAAAAAGGGGGGGGAAACCTTTTTTTTTTCTTCCTATTAATTTTCAAGCATACCTCCTTCCCGCCCCCCGCCCCAGCAGTCCCTGGGGACCAGCTCCTAGCAGGATCTCCCACACCACCAAACAAGGTGCTTTTTTGAATTCACTGATACATATTTGGGAATTTCCTTTCACTGCTCTTTAATTACAAATCTTTTTCTTATCTTCTACCTTTTCTCTCTCTTGTCTCTCTCTCTCTTTTTTTTAATCTTGTCATACATTCTTCCTTCTTCTTTGCCTTTCTGAATTTGTGAATTATTTTGGGGAAGAAATCTGACTCAGAGTGGACTCTCTTTGTGTGTATCTCTGCTCTAGTTCACTTTGCCCTCTTGTTACCCCTAGAATATACAGTGGATAGCAGATTTGCATAACTGTGTATTCTTGCTATACTTTCTTTCTTTTCTATTTCCTCACTGGGATTTGGTTACTATTTTTTCACGGGTTGGAGAAATTGTTTGGCTAACTGATAAGGATTAAACTACTTCAATACTTACTTCAGTTGCTACTGTAATTCCTAAGGTTGGTGAGTGCAATTGTCATAAAGGTATTTAGTACAGTATTACTTGTACTCAAGACACAACAACTGAGGAACAACAGAGCATAAAAAAAGAAATACATAAATCAAAAAAGTGGGTAGATCAAAAACAAATAAAACTGCTACTCCAATGAATGAAGACAAGAGCCCAAAAGAAAATACAAATCAGCCAGAAGTAACCATAGATAAGAAAAGTATGCAAGCAATAATAAATTTATTAATCACAGAAATGAAAACAACATTGGAGGAAAGGAATGGAAGTATTAGGGAAACAACAGTTGAGACCCCCAAGGAAAATACTGATTATCTTGAGGCAATTAGAGAACTGAAAGCTGAAATAGCTGTAATGAAGAAAGAAGCTGAGGCAAGGGAAAGCAGACTAACAGAAGCAGAAAACAGAAATAGACATACAGAGGATGAGTTAGAGAACAAAGAAAGAGGTGAAAGAGCTTAAAAAGAGATTGAGAGACACTGAAAACAACAACAGAGACATATGGGATGATCTCAAAAGAAGTAACATTCATATAATTGGCCTGCCAGAGGAAGAAAGAGAGGAAGGGGAAGCAAACATTCTAGAGGAAATAATACAAGAAAACTTCCTAGACCTGAATAACAGAAAGGATATCAAGATTCAAGAGGCCCAGAGAGTACCAAACAGAATCAACCCAGACCTGAAGACACCAAGACACATCATAGTCACAATGAGAAGAAGTAAGGACAAAGAAAGGATCCTAAAGGCTGCAAGAGAGAAACAACAAGTCACATACAAGGGAAAACCCATAAGATTATCTGCAGACTTCTCCACTCAAACTCTAAAAGCCAGAAGGGAGTGGCAAGATATCTATCGAGCCTTGAATGAAAAAGGGTTTCAACCAAGGATAATATATCCTGCTAGAATTTCATTCAAACTAGATGGAGGGATCAAAACCTTCTTAGATAAACAACAGTTAAAGGAGGCAACCATCACCAAGCCGGCCCTGAAAGAGGTACTAAAAGACCTCTTATAAACAAGAACATCACTATAATACTTCCAATATATCAGAGCAAACAAAATTTTATTTTGAACAATGGCACTACAATACATTAAATCCATAATATCAATAAATGTCAATGGCTTAAACTAACTCATCAAAAGGCACAGGGTGGGGGGATGGATCAGAAAACATAACCCAACCATATGCTGCTTACAAGAATCCCATCTGTCACAACAAGATAAAAACAGACTTAAAGTGAAAGGATGGAAAACTATCATAAAAGCTAACGGACCACAAAAAAGGGCAGGAACAGCCATTCTCATCTCAGACACGATAGATTTTAAATTAAATAAAGTAATAAAAGATAGGCAAGGACATTACATAATGATTAGAGGATCAATCAGCCAAGAAGACTCAACAATTATTAACATCTATGCACCCAACGAGGGACCATCTAAATACATTAAGCATCTACTGAAAGAATTTCAAAAATACATCAATAGTAATACAATAATAGTGGGAGACTTCAATACCCCACTCTCACACTTAGATCAACAAAGCAGAGAGCCAATAAAGATACAAGAGAATTGAATGAAGAGATCGAGAGACTAGACCTCTTGGACATTTTCAGACTCCTCCACCCCAAAAAACTGGAATACACCTTCTTTTCAAATCCACATAACACATACTCAAGGATAGACCACATATTAGGCCACAATGACAGCATCAATAAATTCAAGAGCATTGAAATCATCCCAAGTATCTTCTCAGACCACAGTGGAGTAAAACTAACATTAAACAACAAACAGAAAATTATTAAAAGACACAGAATTTGGAAACTAAACAACATGCTCCTTAAGAACCACTGGGTCAGAGACTCACTCAAGCAGGAAATTCAAATGTTCCTGTAAACTAATGAAAATGAAGACACAACCTATCAAAATATTTGGGACACAGCTAAAGCAGTACTGAGAGGGAAACTTATAGCCATACAATCACATATTAAACACCAATAAGAAGCTCAAATGAACGACCTTACTGCACACCTCAAGGACTTAGAGGAAGAGGAACAAGGGAACCCGAAAGCAACCAGAAGGACAGAAATCACTAAAGTTCTAGAAGAAATAAACAACATCGAAAATAAAAGAACCATACAAAAGATCAATGAAGCCAAATGTTGGTTCTTTGAAAGATTAAACAAAATTGACAAACCCCTAGCCAGACTCACCAAACAAAAAAGAGAGAAGACTCAAATTAATAGAATTGTAAATGATGCAGGAGATATCACAACTGACACCGCAGAAATCCAGAGAATCCTGCGAAACTTCTATAAAGAACTATATGCCATCAAGCCAGAGAATCTGGAAGAAATGGAACAATTCATAGAAACCTATGCACTTCAAAAACTTAACCAAGAAGAACTACAAAATCTAATTGCACCAATCACAGACAAAGAATTTGAAGCCGTTACTAAGAAACTCCCCAACAACAAAAGTCCTGGATCAGATGGCTTCATAAACGAATTCTACAAAACTTTCAGGAAACAGTTAATACCCATACTTCTTAAGTTATTCCATAAGATTGAAGAAACAGGAATACTCCCTTCCACCTTCTATGAAGCCAACATCACCCTGATACCAAAAGCTGATAGGGACAGAACAAAAAAGGAAAACTACAGAACAATATCTCTGATGAACATAGATGCCAAAATATTAAACAAGATCTTGGCCAACCGGATACAGCAACATATCAAAAAGATTGTTCATCATGACCAAGTGGGATTCATCCCAGGAATGCAAGGCTGGTTCAACATCCCTAAGTCAATCAATGTCATTCACCACATCAATAAAAGCAAGCCAAAAACCATATAATTATCTCAATAGATGCAGAGAAAGCCTTTGACAAAATCCAACACCCATTCATGTTCAAAACTCTACAAAAAATGGGAATAGATGGGAAATTACTCAAGATAGTGGAGTCTATATATAGCAAACCTACAGCCAACATCATACTCAATGGACAGAAGCTGAAAGCATTCCCCCTCAGATTGGGGACTAGACAGGGCTGTCCACTGTCAACGTTACTCTTCAACATAGTATTGGAAGTTCTTGCCATAGCAATCAGGCAAGAGAAAGAAATCAAAGGAATACAGATTGGAAGGGAGAAGTCAAGCTCTCACTATTTGCAGATGATATGATAGTATACATAGAAAGACCTAAAGAATCCAGTAGAAAATTACTGGAAGTTATTAGGCAATATAGCAAGGTATCAGGCTACAGAATCAATGTACAAAAATCAGTGGCATTTTTTATGCAAACACTAAATCTGAAGAAGAAGACATCCAGAAATCACTCCCATTTACTGTTTCAGCAAAATCAACCAAATACCTAGGAATAAAGTTGACCAAAGAAGTGAAAGACTTGTATGCTGAACACCTTGAGTCACGACTCAAGGAACTAAAAACTGATACCAAGAAATGGAAAGATATCCCATGCTCATGGATTGGATGAATAAATATCATCAAAATGAATATTATCCCCAGAGCCATATACAAATTTAATGCAATACCCATCACAGTTCCACCAAGCTTCTTTAAGAGAATAGAACAAACACTGCAATCATTTATCTGGAACCTGAAAACCCCTAGAATTGCCAAAACCATCTTGAGGAAAAGAAACAGAAATGGAGTCATCACACTCCCAGACCTTAATCTATATTATAAAGCCATCATCTTCAAAACAGCATGGTACTGGAACAAAATTAGGCACACAGATCAGTGGAACAGAATTGAAAGCCCAGAAATAAATCCCAACACCTATGGGCATCTAATCTTTGATAAGGGGGCTCAAAGGATTAAATGGAAAAAGGAGGCTCTCTTCAATAAATGATGCTGGGAAAACTGGGTTGAAACTTGCAGAAAAATGAAGTAGAACCACTTTATCTCACCAGAAACAAAAATCAACTCCAAATGGATCAAAGACCTAGATGTCAGACCAGAAACAATCAAATACTTAGAGGAAAACATTGGTAAAACACTTTCCCACATACACCTCAAGGACATCTTTGATGAATCAAACCCAATTGCAAGGAAGACTAAAGCAGAAACAGACCAATGGGACTACATCAAATTGAAAAGCTTCTGCACATCCAAAGAAACTATTAAACAAACAGAGAGACCCCTCACAAAATGGGAGAAGATCTTCACATGCCATACATCAGACAAGAAACTAATCACCAAAATATATAAAGAGCTCAGCAAACTTAGCACCAAAAAAGCAAATGACCCCATCCAAAAATGGGCAGAGGATATGAACAAAACATTCACCACAGAGGAGATCCAAAAGGCTAACAAACATATGAAAAACTGCTCTAGGTCACTGATTGTCAGAGAAATGCAAATTAAGACAACACTAAGATATCACCTCACTCCTGTAAGAATGGCATACATCAAAAAGGACAGCAGCAACAAATGCTGGAGAGGGTGTGGGGACAGAGGAACCCTTTTACATTGCTGGTGGCAATGTAAATTGGTACAGTCTCTGTGGATAGCAGTCTGGAAAACTCTCAGAAGGCTAGACATGGACCTTCCATATGATCCAGTAATTCCTCTCCTGGGGTTATACCCCAAGGACTCCATAACACCCAACCAAAAAGAGGTGTGTACTCCTATGTTCATAGCAGCACAATTCATATAACTAAAACCTGGAAGCAGCCCAGATGCCCAAAAACAGATGAGTGGCTGAGAAAGCTGTGGTATATATACACAATGGAATACTATGCAGCTATCAAGAACAATGAACCCACCTCTTCTGACCCATCTTGGATAGAGCTAGAAGGAATTATGTTAAGTGAACTAAGTCAGAAAGATAAAGATGAGTATGGGATGATCCCACTCATCAACAAGAAGTTGAGTAAGAAGATCTGAAAGGGAAACTAAAAGCAGGATCTGATCAAATTGTAAGTAGGGCACCAAAGTAAAAACCCTGTGGTGAGGGGTAGACATTCGGCTTCCTGGGACAGTGGGCGGTAGGAGTGGGTGGGAGTGATGGGTCACAGTCTTTTGGTGGTGGGAATGGTGTTTATGTACACTCCTAGCAAAATGTAGACATATAAATCAGTAGTTAATTAATATGAGAGGGGGAAAATCAGTTGTACCTCTCAAAGTTTCTCAAAACACAAACTGAATCTTTTTAATATATAGGCTGTGTATTTGATATGCGGACTCTCTCAAAAGCCTAGACCAAGTAGATTAGAAGCATCCAATAGCACAGCTATATACAAGATATTGGATACTGTACAGCAAGCAATAACAAAAGGACTTTTCAAATTCAACCCAATTACCAAATAATGTGATGATAACATTAACTATCGATTGTCTTTTTGAACCCTAAGACAGCAGGAACCTCACATCTCCACTATAGAGCCCCTACTTCCCCCAGTCCCGGAACCCTTGGATAGGGCCCACTTTTCCGTATGTGTCTCCCAATCCATACCAAATAATATTGCATCCACCGATCACAACCTAACCAACGCAACGATTGCCACCTCAACATGCTTCACCTCAGACTGTGTCCAGAGACTTCACATGTGGAATGATAACCCTTCAGCTTCATTACTCGGGTGAGACCTTTCCTTTTATAGTACACTCTAATTTCATCTCAGGTGGTTCACCTTCTAACAAAGTCCCATAACCTAGATATATACCAGTTTCTGTGAGAGAGAGCTTATGTTCACACGTATCCATAAACTACTGCAAAAGATATACCTGAAAGCAGAAGTACACTAGAGTTTGCAGTGAGTACCTCCCTAACACTTCCTGTCCGCTATTCCAAGCTTGGGATCCATGATTGCTCAACAAATTGTTTGGCTTCGTATGTTGACTCTCTTTTCAGTCACCAGGTTCCAGATGCCACCAGGATGCTGGCCAGGCTTCCCTGGATTTAAGACCCCACCAATGTGTCCTGGAGCTCTGCTTCACCTTACTAGGGAAAGAGAGAGGCAGACTGGGAGTATGGACCAACCAGTCAAAGCCCATGTTCAGCAGGGAAGCAATAACAGAAGCCAGACCTTCTACCTTCTGCAACCCTCAATGACCCTGGGTCCATGCTCCAAGAGGGATAGAGAATGGGAAAGCTATCATGGGAGGGGGTGGGTTAAGGAGATTGGGTAGTGGGAATTGTGTGGAGTTGTACCCCTCCTACCTTATGGTTTTGTTCATTAATCCTTTCTTAAATAAAAAATTTAAAAAAAACGAATATAGAAACTAAAGTTGAAGAAGAGATGCAATCATATTCTAGGATTTTTTTAATTTTATTTTTTATTTATTTATAAAAAGGAAACATTGACAAAACCATAGGATAAGAGGGGTACTTAGTTCTTTTGATCCTCTGGTAACTAATATACTCAGGCAATTAAAAGATATACCTCAAATATACCATATATCAATATTATTACCATGCATTTCAGGCCACATATTGATCTGCCACAGACTTTATCCATTCATTGAGGCATTTTTTTATCTATATGTATTAATCATCATCCTGATCTTGCACAACATGCTGAGAATACCATTAGTACTATCTCTAGTAGTTCACCATCAACTCAAATGTCACTAAACAGGACAAAATAATTCTGAAATGTCCACAAAAAAAGAGCTTGATAACCAAGAGATAGAGGCAGATAAAGACAAGGTTCATGGGGAATTGCACACACTCTGTAGATGAGAGCTAAAAAAAAAAAAAAAGGAATAAAGAAAAGAACAGAATATCAGGAGTGCAAATGATTTCTGGTGTCATCATCTACTTAAGCTTTCATTTAATTAAAAAAAAACTGTATTTCAATGAGAGAGAGATAAGGGTGGAGGGAGGGAGAGAGAGAGAGAATGAGAGAGAAAGAGGCCAAAGCCCTGCTTAGTTCTGGCTTATGATGGTGCTAGGGAATTAAACCTGGGAGCTTCAAGCATGATGTCTTTTTGCATAACCATCATCCTATCTCCCCAGCCCAGATCTTCATTTTCTAGAAGCAGCACTTGGCTCTACAAATGAGGAATTATGAGCTTGGGAAAAAAAAAAAATTCAGGAGCTGTTTTGGAATCCAGGACTGACTGCAAGACCACAATTTTGATGTGTTTTTTTGTTATTTTTATTTACTTGTTTTTTCTGTAGGATGATCAAGAAATTAAAAACTGCAACTTTTCTCTCTTATAATCTAACCCTGAATCATAGCAACTCCTATGAGTTTAATAACAGACAAGTTTCATGTGTGTCTATACATGTCGGTGTGTTTATCTTTCACACATACTCTCTGGTCTGGTCTTAGCCAAGAACAAGCCTAATGAAAACCAAACAATAGAAAGAATCATGAACATTTAAATTTATAGTTCCTTAAACTGCATCATGTTCTTGTAACTCCATTGTCTCATTTGCATTTGGGGGAACCCCTAGAGAGACTGTATGAACGGGAATCATCATACACTTTTCCTTGGGGAAAAAGTGTATTGGCCTGGACATCAGATCTCCTGACTCTGAATTCAGTCTTTCTAAAGTAATGTCTGAAGTTCCTATTTTAACAGACACAACACAAACCCACAAAGATGTGTCCTAAGATTTCTCATCATCTCTGAGCACAGACTGAATGAATTTTGTTCATTCCTTCTTGCCAATGCCCAGTGTGAGATAAATTCCTCCCTTCTTCTCACATCTGTAATTGCTCTGACGGCTGTTATTTTCCTTCTTGTTCCTACTCTTTTATTTGTTTTCTTAAAGATCAGGAATTGGAGCAGCACAATTATGTTCAGTTCATCCTACCTACCCACAGGGCAAAGAACAAAAAAGTAGTGGGTGACACTAGGATACCCACTGCAGCCTGAATTCACAAACTTGTCACTTTCTAGAGAAAATGTTCTCAGGAACCTTAGATGTAGATCAAGACAACAGTATTCTTTTGTAAAAAAAAAAAAAAAAAAAAAAAAAAAAACCCACAAGCAAGCAAGTAAACAAACAAACAAATAAACAAAAACTACATGAAACATTCCATCAGTCTTTGGAACAAAGTAGACACTGACAGTCCAGGTTCCATGTCTTTCTTCAGTTTCTAAACCAACATTCCCTGGGTCTGGGTCATGGTGCTCCTGGTTGAGCACACATGCTATAATGTACAAAGACCTGGGTTCAAATCCCCAGTCCCCAACTGCAGGGAGGAAGCGTCACAACCGGCAAGGCAGGTTTGCAGGTGTCTCTCTGTCTCTCTCCCTCTTATTTCCCGCCCCACCCCCCTCTCAAATTCTCTCTGTCTCTAACCAGGATAAATATAGACAATAAAATAAACCAGTATTCCTTGGACATCATTAACAGTGTATAGATAAATATTTCCTAAATACATACAGACATCTCTATCCAGGAATTCCTCTTACATACTATAAAACTAGAAACCTATACAAATATTTAGACATGACACAACCACTCTATTTTTCCCCTTGATAACAGAAAAAAAAAATACTTCTAGTAGTGTGGGAGGTGGCACAGTGGACCCTCAAGCATAAGGTCATGAGTTTGATCCTTGGCAGCACATGTACCAAAGTGATGTCTACTTCTTTCTGTCCTCCTTTCTCATTAACAGACATTTTTTTTTTTAATCATACTTCTACTATAGTAAGGCCATGCAGCTGGCCTTTTGAGGTGCAACATCCAACATCGTTTTCCACACAGTAATCATAATATTAATTTTCTTTACAACCTATAAAGTTGCTCCCCCCAACAGGGTTATCTCTGGAGCTCTTTGCTTGCATTATATATCTACTATTCCTGGTGACCATTTCCCTCCACCCCCCAGCCCTTACCCTCCATTTTTTTCTTTATTTGATAGGAGAGAAATTGAGAGAGGAGACAGAGAGGAAGACAGAATGACAACTATACTAAATTGCTTCACTGCTAATTAAATGTCCTCCCTACAGGTATGGCATGGCGGCTAAAACCCAGGTCCTTGCACATGGTAACATATGTTTCACCAGGTGCACTACCACTCAGCCCTCTATGTTGCTTTTCTTTGAAAAAAAAACCAAAAACTTAAATACCTATACTCTGAACACCCCTATACAGGATCATTTCAATTCAAACCATAGTCCTATAAACTGATAAAATTCTTCCCAGTTTTCTTTTTCTTTTTTTCCTTCTATCTTTTATTCAAAGAGAAACTGAGAACAGATGGGAAATAGAGGGAGGGAAAGATAGAGAACTGCAGGCTTGCTTCACTATTCATGAAGCAGACTCCAGGTAGATGGGGAATTGGGGCTTGAACCCAGGTCCTTATGCTTGGTGTTATATGTGCTTAACCTAGTGTGCCACTGCCCATGCCCCACCCTCCAAACATTTTTCTTTTCTTTTCTTCCTTAAAATTATTTGTATTATCTTTATTTATTGGATAGAGATAGAAATCGAGAGGGTAGGGGGAAATAAAAAAGGGAGAGAGAGAGAGAGAGACCTGCAGCACTGCTTTATCTTTTCTTTACCTTTTCAGGTGGGGACCGGGGTCTCAAACCTGAGTACTTGTCCATTGTAACGTGTGTTCAACTAGGTTTGCCACCACCTGGCCTCAAAACATTTTTCTTTATGCATAGTTATCTTAAAAGGAATAAGACTGTAGTAGTCAATAACCCACATGGAACATGTTTTAAAAGGAGTTTCCTAAAGTCTCTTAGTATCAGTGTCTTCAGCTGTAAAATGAAACTAAAAAGACTTAAAAAAATTTTCAAAAGAGTGAAGTGAAATAAAATATTTTGAAATGTTTAATATAGAGTCTGATACACAGTCAGCCAATGGTGATTGTGATCATTACACTTTTGTTGAGTTTTATTTGGATAATAAGAAGGATTTCTAAAATAGGGTGATTTGGGATGAAGTCCCAAATCCATGATTTTGCCAGCTGAGTATATGTAAGCCAATTAGTCATATTCTTTGAACAATTTCTAGGAAATGGGGAAAACTTGTATGTATTAGAAAAAAAAATGGGAAAGACACCTGTCTGTAGGATGTCCGTTTGAGATCATGAACTGCTGGGATTCATGTCAGGCCCACTGTGAAAACTGAATAGAATTTTCCTGTCATTAGACATTATACAGAGGAGAGTCTAACATATTTGGAACACTTAATTTAAGAGATATTTTCCTCTGATGTTTTATTGATTTGTTCAGTTTGGATAGAGATAAAGAGAAATTGAAAAGGAAGGGGAAGAAAGAGGGGTAGAGAGAGATTTAGAGCATTGTTTCCCTGTTCAGGTGGGTACCAGGATTTGAATCTGATTCCTTAAATAAAATAAAACCATGCTAAATAGTGACGATTTTATAAACTATGTACCATTTCTTCCTTCCCTCTTTCCATCCCTCCTTCCTTTTACCCTTGTTTTTTCTTCCATATGCCCTTCTCAGTCACAAGAACAATGGCTGAGGCTCAATGCTTGCACTTTTCCACGGCTTCTAGTGATTACTTCCTCTTTTTTTCCTTTCTTTTTGATAGGTGGGAAGAGGCACTGAGAGACAGAGAAAGAAAGAGATAACAAGAAGGGGAAATACCCATAGCACTGCTCCATAGCCTTTGAAGCTTCCCCCCATAGGTGGGGGTCCTGAGCTTAAACCCAGGAGGTCCAAACTATAAAAAACATTTCTTTCGGGAGTCGGGTGGTAGCACAGCGGGTTAAGCGTATGTGGCTCAAAGTTCAAGGACTGGCGTGAGGATCCTGGTTCGAGCCCCCAGCTCCCCACCTGCAGGGCAGTCACTTCATAGGTGGTGAAGCAGGTCTACAGGTGTCTATCTTTTTCTCCCCGTCTCTGTCTTTCCCTCCTTTCTCCATTTCTCTCTGTCCTATCCAATAATGATGACTTCAACAACAATAACTACTACAACAATAAAACAACAAGGGCAACAAAAAGGAAGTAGATAAATAAATAATTTTTAAAAAGCATTTCTTTCATTATTTACTTACTCATTTGCCCATTTTCTACTCATTTGATCATTTTCCACTTAACTTTCTTATCCTTAGGATGATATGAATGCCTAGGGAATGGGCAGATTATTTATTTATTTATTTAGTCTTTTTAAAAAGTTTTTAAAATTTATTTATTATTATATTTATTTATTGGATAGAGACAGACAGAAATCAAGAGGGGGGTGGTGATAGGGAGGGAGACAGAGAGACACCTGCAGCCCTGCTTCACCACTCATACAGCTTTCCCCCTGCAGGTGGAGACTGGGGGCTCAAACCCGGGTCCTTGAGCATCATAATACATGCACTCAACCAGGTGTGCCACCACCCGGCCCCAATTATTAATTTTTTAATGATTTGCTGAAGGAAAGGTTGGGTAGAGAGCAATTTTCATGATTATAGAATGGAATTAGACTGTTTTTCAGAGAAGCAAGTTAGCGTATTGTTTTTGAAAATACATGTACATATATAGAGAAAGAGGAAGGAAGGAAGAAAGGAAGGAAGGAAGGAAGGAAGGAAGGAAGGAAGGAAGGAAGGAAGGAAGGAAGGAAAGAGATGAGGGAAGGAGGGGAAGAAAGAAGGAGGGAAGGAAGGCAGGCAGGAGGGCAGGGAGGGGAAAAGGCTGGAACACCACTCTGGGGTCTCAGTTTTGCAAAGCATGCTAAGTAGAAACAAGTTACACCATTAGCTCTATTTCTGCTGTGAAAAATCCCAGTCTTCTGTACTATATAGCATTGCTTTTTATAAAACTGCTAGAATCCTAATCACAATTTGCCTAAGACTGAACTGTTGGTCTACCATACCCTTTAATAAGATAATAACTTTATGTTTTTCTTTCATTTCAGAAAGTAACATTTCCTTAATTCTAGGCATTCAAATTGGAAATTTAGAAGTCATTGCACTGTTTCCTCTTAAATTCTTTGTATTTAATAAGATACTACCAAGTTTAGAACTGGGTGGTGACACACACAATATAGTGCACACATTACCATAAACAAGGATCTAGGTTCAAATTCCCAGTCTCTGTCTGCATGAGGGAAATTTAATGAGTAGTGGAGCAGTGCTGCAGAAGTTTATTCTTCTCTCAGTCTCTATATGTCTCTTTGTCTCTTATCTCTATTAAAGAAAAAAGAAAAATAATGACTATACAGGAAATCATGCCAGTACCATGCACCAATGACAAGCCTGATTGTTGGGGCGGGGCAGGGGAGATATCACCAAGTTCTCCTGTTTCTATCTTTAAAACACATCTCTAGTTCACCCGCTTTTAAGCAAACACTTATAATCTCTGGTTTAGACATTAGCAAAAATACTTAAATGGGCTCTTTCTCCTCTTCAACCCTTTGTTGATAGAGCCCTTTGAACAATTTCATAAAAACATAAATCTACTTGGTTTAGTCAGTTCTCTATTTCCCAATGATTAAATCCAAACTCCATAACAAATGCTGGAAACTATTCCATAACCTATCACTTTATTAATTCTTGATTTTTTACACATGCTCCCTTAACTTATGGGAGGACTGTACTTCATTATAATGTCTTATAATAACACTCTTAAGTTTATAATTGTGTCCCTAGTTGGCCTGTCATACAGCCTACTGTTCTTACCCAATTATAAGCATTACAGCATTAGAATGAATACTGGCATGCAGTAGGTACTCAATATTAAATGACTCATAGATAAATAAATGATGAGTATATATATATATATATATATATATATATCAATTTATCAGTGAGATCTCTCATTTAGCTTCTGTAGCCTGGCTTCACATCTAATGCAAAGATGATCTACTCACTTCATAAAGTCTAGTAGTTTCTATCCTTGATGATGATTCATAGAAATTTACAGAAGTGATCTCAATGGTGTTAGCACCAACTGAGTGCTCTTCACACCTTTAAAACTGTGAAGGCACTAAGACAGTCAGCACTTCTCTGGCAGTTGCTGATTGGGAGATCTGTTGATTTCATCAAACCTTTTTGCTTACCCTAATATTCCCAGAACCATATTTCATTCTGAGAGATGTTTGGCCTGAGACTGGTGAAAGGGAGTTGTAGGTAGATAATGCCCAACATCCAAAAATAGAGTAGAATTCTGCTGACTATGTACCTTGCCTGCCTGGGCAAGGGTCAGAGAATTCATTTTGGTGGCTTAGAGAAACTGTATTTATGATACTATTCATCTGTCCTGGTGGAGATAACATTAGAATGCAGGCAGAACCCTTTACAGAAAAAGGTTCACCTTGGAGCACACACTTCAGAAAAAGTTTACTGTAAACTAACTGGTCTAACAATGTCTGTACTTCAGCAAACATTTTATTTTTTATCTAATCAAATGTTTTAAATTAAATAATTTGTTCTCTTTTTAGTGTTTATTCTGCTGCTCCTTGGAAACAAGAGAAGTCAACTTTTAAAATCTTGTGTTTTTTTTTAATCCTTTTTTTTATGTCAAGATTTTACCATATCATGTACCTGTCAATGCAGAAGGAAATATTAATCTTGATTCTAGCATCTATTAACTGTTGGGACTTAAGTTAAGAGTCTCTGCTTCTCTATGTAAAAATAATTCTCTCCGATACCTAGGCCATATTTAGTAGAATTCTAAAAAGTAGTGGGTAGCCTGGCAGTTGGTGCAGTGGATATGGATAAGGAGCTAGGATCTGTCTGCAGTTCTCTCTCTCTCTCTCTCTCTTTCTCTCTGTTTTTCTCTCTCTCTCTTCAGAGCATTGTTCAGCTCTGGTTTATGGTGGTGCAGGGCACTGACCATTCAACCTTGGAAGCCTCAGGTACAAGAAGTATTTACATAGCCATTATCCTATCTACCCCATCTAGGAGCTAGGTTCTCAAAAATGAGGTCACAAGTTGGCATGCCAGTGATGCTCTGGTTTTCTCTTTCCCTCTTCTTTTCTCTTTCTCACTATCTTTTCCTACTCTCTTTCTCTCACTAATAAATCTTAAAAATAAAAGAACTGAGTATATATTAAGCTGTTGTCATAATCATTATTTTAGTACAATGCTAGTACAATTAACAGTATTACTAGCACATATGAAAATGGTTAACAGAGTAACTAAATCAAAGTAGAAACTGGTTAGTTTCTATTCCTCATTATGTCTTCAGGATGTGGCATGATTCTCAGCAGAGAGAGCACACTAACTTAGAATTAGGTGAATATATCAATGAAAACTGATTACTCAGAGTAACATTTTTCACAAATGTTAATTTCTCTCAACTATCTGGTTCACTCCAGACAGTAATAAAACCAATGAATATACAGGTAGATTGCCATTAAGATCCCAATTTAGCAGTTGGACAAATGGTGGTTAAAATGATGACATGACTAATGATGGTAAAAGAGCAGTCAAGTGGAGGTAGCTAGTGCATATTTGAAAAATATGCTCCAGTAAGATGTTCAGTCAGAACAATCATTGAGTATTCATGCTTTCTGTGTCAAGTGTTCAAAGACAAACATTCTAATTATGTCACATAATAGGGATGACGTAGAACAGCAGGTCTTTTGACAGTGAGGAGGTGTGTGAGCTAGATCACCCCCTTGGATTTTCATAGAATTATTTTCATTACAATGGAAAAGGTCCTGAAGCAGCAATTCCATTTCTCTCAGCCCTACTGAGCATCCACTAGGTTTCAACCAAGTACTGTTACAAACTTTCAAGGATTAGTTTTTATTCATCAAATCATAATTACTTCCAAGAAAACTTTCTTACTAATCTCAAACTGGATTAGATATTCTTCCTGTATTTTCTCACAGCAATCCTAGCTCCTTATAACATGGCACTTTTACTTATTTATTTATTTATTTATTTATTTATTTATTTATTTATTCCTTTTTATTGCCCATTGTTTTATTGTCTTAGTTATTGTTGTTGTTATTGATGTTGGATAGGATAGAGAGAAATAGAGAGAGGAGGGGAAGACAGAGAGGGGAGAGAAAGACAGACACCTACAGACCTGCTTCACCATTTGTGAAGCGACCCCCTGCAGATGGGGAGCTGGGGGCTTGAACCAGGATCCTTATGCCAGTCCTTGTGCTTTGCACCACTTGCACTTAACCCGCTGTATCATCGCCCAACTCCCAACATGGCACTTTTTAAGCTGTCGGATAACCATGTGTCTCCTTATCTATTTCTTCCTTTAGACTGTATGTTCATGAGACCAGGAGGAATCAGGCTTATAGTCCTAGTTCCAGCACTGTGCATGACATAGAATGGACCATAAATGATTATTAAATAGATTTGTTAAATAAATACATGTTAAATAAAAGATAAATGCTTTCTAAATAAATAAAACATATGTATTAATGTCCAAGACTACATTGAATTTCCACTCTTTGTTTGATGAGTGAATTAACATGTGAATGCATGCAAAATATGTCTTTGAAATTTTTTTTAACCAGAGTACTACTCAAAGCTGATTTTTGGTGGTGCTGGGGATTGAACCTGGGACCTTGGGGCCTGATGCATGAGAGTCTCTTTGCATAACCATTATGCTATATACCCCCACCCCAATAAACTTTTTTTTTTTTTGCCTCCAGTTGCTAGGGCTCAGTACCAGCACTATGAATCCACTGCTTCTGGTGACTTCATTTATTTATTATTTCTTTTCTTTTTCATTTGATAGGACAGAGAGATATTGAGATGGGGGCGGGGAGAAGAGAGAGAGAGAGAAAGAGTGAGTCCTAAAGATCTGTCTTGCTGGCTCATGAAGCTTCCTGCTGTATTCAAGTTTGGGAGGCAGTGCTTGAACCTGGGTCCCTGCACATATTCTTGTGTCAGTACTATATGTGCTTAACCGATTGTGCCACCATCTGGCCCACAACCTTTCTCTTCAGCTATTGCACTCCTTCCCATTCTTCTTTCAAGGAGCCCTCAAAACATAGTTATACGGTACTTACTATGTGTCTGGAATTATTCTGGGTACTTAAAATGTACCAGTAGACAATCAGATACAAAATTTAGTTCCCTTAATCTTATATCTTAACTGTATCAAGTGTATAATAAAGGTCTGTCTCTCTGTTTACTTTATCAGAGTATATCTATGCTGTGATGATGATGTTTACCTTTCTGTCTCTCTTCCCCTAGTATATAAGCAGCATGAGGGCTGACTCCATACCTGTCCCAACACCACTGTGTCAGAATTTCCTAACATAGCACATGGTAGCTCACAGACAACCAGTAAATATTTACTGAATGATTTGTGATGAATGGATGGAGAGGCGAATAGATGAATATCACAATGATCAATAGCTACTTGACACTTGTATTATGTTTCATATTTCACATGAAAAAAAAGCTTAGTTTCCTCTAATTTTTACTTCACAGAGAAATTTGAAGATTTCATGCAGGCCCATAGAAATGGTTCTCAGTGAAAAAATGCTTGATAGTTAAACTGCAAAGAAAAGTTTCTTCCTTACCCTAGCAAAGCAAAATGTTCTTTCTTCTTATCTGAACCCATAATAAATTAACTGCATAACTTGTGTTGCTGGACCCCTTGCATTAATCATGAGAACTTAAGAGTCCACTGTAGATCTCTTCATTATAATTCTGTCTTCTACTTGCTGTACTTTTTTTTTTTTTTTAATCAGAGCTCTGGTTTATAGTGATGCAGGGGACTGAACCTGGGACTTCAGAGCCTCAGGCATGAAACTCTCTTTTCATAACTATTACACTATCTACCCTGTCCTTCTTTGGACAGCATTGATGGATATTTGAGTTCTCGAAATCTGTCTTTTCCATTATTTCAGCAGGAGGCAGTGTAGTGGAAGACTACACTGACTAGGGGATGACTAGGAAGATGGTATACGGAATTATATCTTGGTTTTTAAACCAGGTTCTAAGACTTCCAGATGTGCTCTGTTGGGTAAGTCATTTCCCTAATCATCATCTTTTCTTCCGTAAAAGTTGTGCCAATTTCTTACATATTTGTAAGGCACTTAAAGTAAATGTTCAGTGAATATTTCCTCCAACTATTCTACTCACATTCTTCACATTTTCTTTTACCTGTTCTGTTGTTATTAATGTTCATACATTACTAGGGCACAGTGAGTTCCTCTCGGGGTACTGTGATCTATATATAGATAATTTCTGCTGGACGCTTTTTATCAGCTGCTAAAGAAAATGTGTCACCTGTTACTTTAGAATGCCTATTCATAGAGAAGAACTTAGCATGGAGTCTCCTCATTTCACATATGATGCAATGTGCCTTAGTGCCAGATGGTGTCTAAGTTAATTGAGTTGGTCCCCCAATATCTTTTCCCCGTATGTGTTGATTCTCATCCAGTGGAGGTGCTTCCAATTAAAGGAGGCATTCCACATTTCTTCCTCACCCTAGCTATAAGTAATCAGAACACTAGAAACTTCCATGGAATAAGCACAGAAACATCCATACCTTGAAAAACTATCTCCAGTATAGATAACAGAAAGAATAAATATTTTTGTTGAGGAAAAAAAAAATGAAGACAAAGGCCAAAGGGCATGATGTTAAGAAATAAAGAGCATTTTTATCTTTTAGTATTTTTCTCCACAAGAATCTTTATATAGAACTTGTATATGAGCCAATTTATTTGATATGGAAAAAATGCAAAAGCAGCAAACACACACACACACACACTTACTTGTGCTACGGTGGCAACACTGAACTTATCAAAAGATAAAGGAGTTGAAATCATAAATTTATTTGGAGTTACATTTTTTTAAGGAATTTCAGAGAATATTTATGTCAGGAATCTAAGTCAAGCTCAGGCCAAGTCTTCATTAAAGAGTTTGGGACTGAAGACAGACAGAATTGGGAAGTCAATGATGGCCTCAGTTTTGCCCTTTGTGATATTACAAAGGGGGAACTAGAGACATATTTGTTGATTGAAACAAACAAACAAAAAACAGAGTGTAAGATATTAGAGATCAGTAATGATGATTTGAAAAGCAAACCAGTACAGGATTTAGCATTTTTCCAAGTGCTTAAGGTCTTCACACTAAAGTGTGAGTGCCTACAGGAAAAGGAACTGGATCTGAGTCAACCCTGGAATCTCTAGCTCCTAGTGCAGAAACTAGTATATTCTTTTCTTTTTTGTTTCTTTTGCCTCCAGGGTTATCTCTGGGGTTCGATGTCTGCACTATGAATCCACTGCTCCCGGAGACCGTTTTTCCCTTTTTTTTTTTTTTTTTGCTCTTGTTGTTGGCTTGTTGTAGTTGTCATAGCTGTTGTTGTTGGATAGTACAGAGAAATCAAGAGTGGAGGGGAAGACAGAGAGGAGGAGGGAAAGATAGACACCTGCAAACCTGCTTCACCACTTGAGAAGTGACCCCCTGTAGGTGGGGAGCTGGGGGCTCAAACTGGGATCTTTAAGCTGGTCCTTGCACTTTGAGCCATGTGTGCTTAACCTGCTGCACTACCACCCAGCTCCCAGAATCTAGTATATTCTTAGGGTATATTTGAATATTAAATAGTTGTGAGTAAAAAAAAAAAAAGCCCTTAGAGAGCCTTGTGTCTTAGTGCTCCTGTAAAGCAGTGGGTGTTACATTGCAACCAACTTCAGGGTCATCTAGAGAGACTGTGTACTTGGAGCTTCCATTCAGTAAACTGGAGAGTAGAACCCAAGAACCTAGCCTTCTCATACTCTCAGGCTGTGTTCATGCTACTAATTTGTGACCATGCTTTGGAACTTTAATGTAGTGATGCTAAATTTGGCTGTACATTAGAGTCAACTGGTGATATTTAGAAAGTTCCATTTGTCAGAACTAATACTCCTTACTAATTAAAATCAATAGCTCGGCTATGGGTCAGGGAAGGGATGAGTTTGAGATGCAGACTGGTGAAAGATGACCCAAGTTGCATATTGTGCAACCGAAAACCTCTAATCTAGTGCACCTTTCTCCTGAGATACTTATGGTCTCTGATGATCAGAAAGTCTAAATAACTATTTTGGGCAAGTCACTGAGACTTAAATGCAGGATGCTTTTACTTTTTCACCTTAGTTTCCACCATCTCATACTTATCAACCCATGTCAACTATCAGAGACTTATAACGAAGGGGGGCGGGGAGGAAGCTTGGGTTCAAACTGAGGTTTTAAGACATATATTACTTCTTGTCTGTATTGTTTTATAAAGACATTTTAAGTGAATGTGTATTTATAGAATGATGGCACTCTAGACAAGTTAGGAGATGGAAGAGACAGCATTATGGGATATTTTCAAGGCAAGATGATCCTTCAGATTTTAAGTACATTCTGAAACAGAAACCAAGTGCTTCTTCTGAGTTCTTAAACAGATGTTCTCCATCTCTCACTACATGAATAGGCATGGGTTTGGTTGTGATGTGCACATTAATTGCTGGTATGTAAAAGGAAATGCTGGTAAAGTGTTTGAAAGTGGTTCTGTCTTTTGAAAAGATTAAATGTTTCCTCCATAATTTGGTTTCTATTAATGATTGACTTTATAAATATTTCCAAGAAGACACAGCAAAGATTATGACTTATATCATTTTAGAGCCAAAGGAAGAACAACAAAAGGCCCATAGAAGCCATTGGCTTCAACATTTTAACCATACAGAAGTGGAAATTGAAACTCAGAAAAACTGAATGATTTTTCTAATAATGGTGAATAGGTTGAATGGGGTTAGGCTCAGAGTGTCTCATTCCAAGGCTATTATTATTTCCAATACTCAGCTTTATTTACTGATATTCCTTGCACACAGAATCATTCAACAAATGTTTGATGATTAACTTCACGAGTTCCTAGCATCCAAATGGAGTAGCAAAGACGATCAAATTTGTTCTATGAAAGCAGGAATTAGACCTTTAACTGAACACAGTTTAAGTTCACGGGATGAGGAATCAGAAAACAATTGCAATGCTGATCTCAACATTTTCTCCTGTGTGATCTTGGATATAAACCTTTTTATCTTTTAGTTGCAGGTTCCTTCTTTGTAAAATGAGAATAATATAGCTGAGGTAGTGGAGGGGATAAAAAGAATAAACAACAAAATTATAGAAAAAACTCTAATGATTAATGTATAAGTTGTCTTTGTAGCTTATCAAATGTAAATCCTAAGTGGTGGTAAAGTGGATTGGAGAAAGGAATACTGGGCATAAGAGGCTGCTCATATAAAGTCAGTGAACGTCCAAAAAGATTAAGGAGCCGGGAATGTAGCTCAGTGGTAATGTGCACCCTTTGCTTTTACAAAGCCCTCCTTGGTTTCTTGACAAATTTCCCATGAAACAAACAAACAAGAACATAAACCCCCAAAGAATAATTGAGAACTAGAGTTGTAAGGACTCTTTATGAACAAATGGATTTTAATTTCTGTCCCAACTCAGAAAATAAAAGACAAAAAATGGAAATAGAAAGGGAGAGGGAAAGGGAAAGAAAGGGGAAAGGAAGAGATGGGGAGGGAAGGAGAAGGAAGGAAAAGGACCATTACTATATATATTCACCTTCCAACACCATACTAATGTAAATATCCAGGAATATGCTAACTTCCCAGTCAACCCGTTATAAAGTCATTCCCATACCCTTCTTAAATAAGAAATCAGAATATACAAAACTTGTAATTTAATATAAAAATCAAATAATTATCAAATGTCCAGCTCTTTCTCTGCCATAAGCAACATACTTTTCTTATTGCTAATGTCATACAACCTTCTCCACTTTGCTTTTGGAAAAACTAGTTTGCAGAGACATCTGGTAGGCTTACATTCACACAGTTAGTGATAGCAAGTGTCAAGCCTCTTAGTTCCTTGTCTGCTGTTCTTCCTATTATATCTGTTTTACTAGGCTGCTAATACCTGTAAGTGAGACTAGTGTGATGAATTTTCTTCCAGAGCAGGCTTCTCTGACCCTCCTTACATCCCTCTATAGCTTACTCTTGGAATCATCTCCTTATTCAGAGAGTGCACTTACCTGTCCACAAATCTTCTATTGAGATGTAGGGTGGAGGCTATGTCCACGTGAAGAGGAGGATCCCGGACCACCTTGTACTGTAGTGGCTTACACTCTAAGCAGAGGAGGCTATCAGCAATGGAAGTCAACATGGCAGCATCAATCTCCAGGTGCTCATCCAAAGTGTAGATCTGGATACCATACACTTCCTCACCCACATCTCGGAGTTTGATGGTCAGTGGGATGTCACAGAAGACATTCTGGGGACCCAAAGAGATATTCTTCCCACTGACAGTCAATAGTTTGACATCATTGACAGCTCCACTAGAGTCCCAGTCAGTAGAAACAAAGGTTACCCAGATGGTCAGAGACTCTGGAACCAATGGGTAACGGAATTCCAGTTCAAGATAGCAGCCTTGTGGCTCAGGGCAGGCTGGAGGGACTGTATGTGGGTTGACTGCTGAATTGGGGCTCCAGGTACGAACACTGGACTTGCAGGGTTGTTCAACATCTGGATGACCTAAGGAAGAAAGGTGAGGGTGTAAGTTTTTGGAAGTCCTTCAGTAAAGACTCTCAAATTTTCAATAGACTATATACCAGGTTGGTCAGTATAGGATTCAGAGAATGAAAAAAGAAGAAATTCTCTGTCTTTTTAAATTGAAAGTCTGCACAGGACCCAGTTAATTCTCTTCCTTGCAACATAGACCTGTGAACAATCACCTGGTAGTTGGTCAAAACTGCACCCATGTACCTTACTACTGAATAAATGCCCCAACTCTTTTTTTCCCCAATTATATGATTTGTTGTCTAGGCTAGAAAGAAATAAAGGTACACATATTTGTCGAATGCCAACTATGTTCCATGAATGCTGAATTCTTAAAGAAACTCACTTTAGAGTGAATTGATCCAAGGCTCAGAAATACTGAGTTGCCAAATCCTCCCAGTTTATTATGTAAAGGTCAAGATTAGAACATAATTTTTTCATACATAGTATACATTCCTCATTCCTCCTATTGGATGCATAGATGCTATAAAAAGCATTAGACTTTCTGTTGTATTGTCTTTGGTACAATCTACTTGGTATAGTAAAATGGCTAGAGTATGGAGAGCTTCTGCTCTCTTGGACTGAGGATTCTAGGAGTAAACTGTTGAGAACCTCAAATGACAAGAGTTGGAAGGAAGCCCTGGAGCCATCTTATCTATTCTCTCCTTCTCTACATAAGGTCATTAACACACCACTAAACATCTCCTGTTCTCTCAAGTCGGACTCAGAACAGGGAGAATTGAGTGAGAAGGGATTCTTCAACTTTTCCCAAGGGAGGTGATGTTTCATCCCCTCTGATCTCAGTCCTTAGCAACTTCTGAATTTTTCTCTGCTGATGTCATCAGCACCAGACCTCAGAGAGTTCCTTCCTTCCTTCCTTCCTTCCTTCCTTCCTTCCTTCCTTCCTTCCTTCCTTCCTTCCTTCCTCCTTCCTTCCTTTCTTCCTTCCTCTCTCTCTCTCTCTCTCTCTTTCCTTTTTCTTTCCATTGCTGACAAAAGTAATCTGGACACAATGTAATGATTGACTCTAATTTGTTTAAGGGAATCCAGTAAGAAATTCATATCAGCTGGTAGGGGTAAGCTAGAGTAACTCAGGTAGTTCTATTAGCCATTCATATTCTCTCTCCCCGCCCCTTTCTCTAACTCTTTCTCATCAGTGGCTGGTTGGGGTGAAAAGATGAATATTTCTAAAGGAAAAAGAACAAAAAGAACTAGATGGTGGCACACCTGGTTAAGTACTCACACTACAATGTGCAATTCAAGCCCCTGATCCCCACCTGCAGGGGAAAAAGCTTCATGAGTGATGAAGCAGGATTGCAGGTGTCTATCTCTCTCCTTCTCAATCTCCCTCTCTCAATTTCTCTCATTCTCTACCAAGTTATAAATAAATAAAAGTATTTAAAAAACACTTTAAAACGTTTTTTTTTCTTCTGAAAGGGTTTATAGTAACGTCAAAGCAAAATAGGAGCTAACACAACGTGAAAACTTGAAAGTCATTTTGGATATAGTAATTATCCCAGCAAAGGTAGAAAATCCCTCCAATCTCCTCTAGAAAGAAGAGATCAGACAAGAGGATAAAAGAAGAAATGAGTGGGTGATAATAAAAGTCCATAATTTTTTTAAAGTATAGCATATCAACATAAGAAAAGGTGGCTACAACTAGTCCTTCTTATTTACAACAACCAAAATATGGAAGCAACTCTTAAATGCTCATTGACAGATGACTGCATAAAGACAGAGTAGAACTTATACTCAGTGAAGTACTACTTGGAAATTAAAGAATAATATTGTGTCCTTTAGCACAAAGTGGGTGGAACTGGAGGTAATTATGCTTATAGAAGTAAGGAAGTGAAAGACAACTACTGGATGGTTTCACTCATTTGTGGAACATAGAGAATTGAAATACATAAACTTGAAGGAAAAAAAAAAAAAGAAAAGTAACCAAAAGTTTTCTGTAGCCCCCTCCATTGGAGGAGTTGGGGGTATAGAACTTTTGTGGATTTAGTGGATCATTTTGGATATAGTAATTATTCCAGCAGTCAGAGCCATGTGAAGATTCTACTCCCTCTGTGATCTTTCTCCTTGACCTGGAAATGCATGGGACAATATTTCTCCTCTCTTTTGATAGTATGATTGTCAGTGGTAGGAAACCATGGGAGAGAAATATATGACAAATCTGTTTGGCTTCCCATTCTTCCTTAGTTTCTTGTTAATCAACACAGGGACCAAATGCTTTCCAAAGGACAGGAAGGTGAACCTGGTCGTTATGTTCATGCAAGTATTAAGAGGGGAAAAAAAAATCTAGCCAAGCTTATGTTTATCTAGTTATCAAAAAAAAAAAAAACAACTCATACATAAAAATGCTTCAAGGATCATTGGGTTCTATTAATCACCAACAGAGCAATCCCTTTAATAATAGTGAATTGGATCATCCTCTATGTGTTCGCCACTGTGCTAAGGACTTTACATTCCTCAGTTTGTTTGGTTTTATTCATGCTAGTGACAAGTTTATGATGCAAATCTTATTAAACTCATTTTATAGAAAAGTAAAGTAAGATTCAAATGGTGGAATAATCCTCTGGTGAAACAGAGAATAGTATTTGATACTGTTCCAGGTAGCATGTCAGAGATGAAATAGGATTAAATTTTCAACTCTATAGTACCCCATCATGTCGCATATTAATGATACCTGCCACAGAAGATTGTTGTAAAACTCAAATAATATATTTAGTCAATGAACACAGAGTACTAATAGTGCTGTGAAAAGTTAAGAAAAACTAACAAGGAAAAGCTTTGGAGGATGCGGTTCTTCTTCTTCTAGTGTTTGCCCTTCTTCTGTAGCCAGTCAACAGCAAAGCTGTCAGGAGCTGCTTGTTGCTGGCTTTGAAAGTGACTGGGATCCATGTGGATTCAGTCGGCTAGGAAGGATCATCAGTTTCCCCAATGAATGGGTACTCATGGGATGCACCACGAGAAGGTCGATCCAATGCAGTATTCGAAGGAAATAGAACAGCCGAATTAGAATGTGAGTTAAGATGGTTAAGGCTTTTAGAGCAATGGGAGAAGAGTAAGTGATGAAGTTGACTAATTAGACTGAGCTTATGAAAGATCTTGTATGTCACTTAATGAAACTGAACATTACACTAAGAGAAGGGGAGCTATTGAAGGATTTTAAGGAAGAAATGCATGTTGTCCTTTAGAAAAACAAGAGGCACAGATACTTGTGTAGATTTATTTCACTTAAGATGAAGAGATTTTCAGAGAGAAAGAGAGAGAGAGAGAGAGAGGAGTGGAGTTATATACCAGAACACTACTTGAGCATATGCAATGCTAAGAATCAAACTAGGAGACTTGAGTAGGCAAATCCTTCACTCTACCACCTCAGCTATTTCTCTAGTCAAGTCACTTAAGTGTCTGTTTGACTGAACATTTATCCACTGATCCACCTATCTATTTATTCATTCACTGAAAGTGTAATTACTGAGTGCCAGGTTTGTGTAACATATTTGACATTCCCTAAAGGAAACACACATGTCTACAGATATAATCTCAGTACATACAAAGTTTCTAAGCTAGTGACAACAGTTAGGACAATGCTGCATTAAGGCAAACAACACAGAACTGTCACTTTGACAAAGAAAATATCAGTGATAATGAGAACAAATCAGAGTTTCTAAAGAGGAGCAATAGACAAGTTTTTCAAACTGGTTAGATTTGATGTGTGGTGGTGGGATAAGGAAGGAAGGGTGGGAGAGAGGGAATGAGTGAAAAAGGAAAGGGGGGAAGGAAATGAGAAAGTGGGAGAAATGAAAGAGAGAAGAAGAAAGTGCAAACATTCTGTTACTTCATTAACATATATCTAAACTAACTAAAGGAAAAGTTATATGTTTATACAAGTCATGCATTAAAATGGGGCCACATATCTATATATGTATACATACTTAACGCTTATTTAAATGTGTATTTATGAATATCTATAATCTGTACAGACACTTATTATAGATCTATGTACATATAATACACTACAGATGTTGACACAAATATAATCCTAATAACTCAGTGCCCACAGCCAGGCACATCTGGTTAAATGCATACACTACAGTGTGCAAGGATCTGAGTTCAAGCCCTTGTTCCTCACCTGACAGGGGAAAGCTTCATGAGTGGTAAAGTGGAGTTGCAGGTGTCTCTGTCACTCTCCCTCTCTATTTCCTCACCCCTCTCAAACTCTCTCAGTTTCTATCCAATAATAAATAAACAAAATAAAAATTAAAAAAGAGTAGAACCTTGGTTGGGTAGATTCTAAGGGGGAGAAAAAAAATCCTCAATGCCAAGTTTTTTTTTTTCTTTCAGATAAATATTTTAGCACACCTGAAATCTTCTAGGCAGAAAAACGGAGGAAAAAAATACATACACAAATAAAAAAATGAAAATAATGCCATGTGTTAGTCACTCATGAAAAATCCAACACTTAATGTGTCTTATACTTGTGTAAAGTGGTTTTAATTAGGATTTGAGTGGGTCAGATCTAAATATCCAATTCCTAGGCTACACATGCAGTATGTAATGAACACTTAAGGAAATAATCAATGAAATAGTTTTTGTTGGAGTGATAAGAATACTGAGTTTCTTTTGATATTAACCATATTCTGTGGCCAAAGGCAATAAGTTCATGAAATGAAGTAAATTAACATTGTGGATACTTAGTAAATTCTTGTTAAACCAAGGATCTTTTCGCTTGTTAATATTCAATTAAAACACAATGTGACAACTCCATCAACTATTAGGGATGCAAATATATTCATTATATGAATAAAATACCAATTTCAGAAAAGTAAAGTGACTCACTCAAAGGCACAGGACATATTGATGGTCAAACTGGAGTCAGGATTCAGCTTTCTTCATCTTCCCTCGCTTCCCACCCCCATCCCCATGCTCTTTCCTCAACCCCTAAGATATGTCTGGCATTGCTCATGGATTGGGGAGTTTTCTGTTAGTTTGGGAAGTCGAAAAACTTAAACACGCAAAGATAAATAGGATGAAAATGAGTTGAGAAATAAATTGCAGAGTTTGGCTCATGGAAAAGTTTATTTCTTCAAGGATATTAAAAAAGGCCTGAGCCAAGAGGATCATAGAGCTTGTAATAGGATGCTCTAAAAAAAGAACAGTATCTTTTCCTGGTCTGTAAATATTAAATTTACATATCCTAAAAGAAAATCCAGGGCTGCTAGGTTTCCTTGGAGGTCTGAGTCAACCCAAAGAATCAAGGGATTCAGTGATTCCATATCTAGTCCATAGATTACTTTTTTAGAGTTTCAGGGACAAAGTAGGAACAGATTGACTGTTGGATTGAATAGAGGTGGGTAGAGATATCTGCAAAATATTTCATTCAGTGATAGAACAAATCAAGATGATTTTAAGCACAGATACTTGAGGGGAGAGTGTTATTAAGAGTGTTATAAGGTTTTACCTTATAGCTATCTCTCAGTTCTCTTTAATGCATTTAATCATTTAAGTCACTGTCATTCTTCTCCTGAGCTCCTGCAAGTCACCTTATTTTAAATGTTGCCTCTAATGCATTCTTTCCCTGTCTACTCACCACAGAGCAGCCCAAGCAATCTTTATTAGAGCATGTATATTTCTTTATAGTCTATGTCCCTGCCAAGGTATATGGTATCTTCTTTCTGACATGACTGTAAATCCAAACCCATCCCCATATGCTTATTACTTATCTCATTTAATACAACTTCTTTTCAATTTACTGATCATGTCTCAAAAATCATTTAAACTCTTGCAGAGTTACTAAGATGTTTTTATTGACATGGGTTATATGCATCAGTTGTTTACCACACCGTGAATTAAAATGAAGAAACTTTCAAACTCAAGAATATCCAGCATGTGTTCCATTAACATTCAGAGCAATACTGCATCATTAATTCATTAACTACTGAAAATTCCCACTGAACTCTCAGGAGACAGTGAAAAAGGTAAATCATGTCAAAGTATAATTACGAAAGTAATTTTGGACTTTGAGGACACCTTCAAAAGTCTCTGGGAACCTCATAAGCATCCGGAGCACACTGAGATAAATGCTGTACTAAAAATATCAAATCTTGATTGCTGCTGTGGTAACATTTCCACATGAGTCTCTTTCTAGGTGAGGCCCCTTCTTGCTGAAACCTGGTGCTTGTTGTTTCTATCAGCATGAACCTCAGCAAGCTCCTTTGCTTATGTGATTCTCTCTCTTTTTGGAGGCTCATCTTTGCCTTGTCCATGTACCAGGGACAGGACCTCCACACAGTGCCTATGGTGGGCATAGATGAGATTGGTGCATTCATCAATTATGTAAAGCGTGGTCAGGTAAGAGAGACACATTTGAAACTTGAAGATGTCATGTTGAGTGAAATAAGACAGATCGAGAAAGAGAAATACCAAATGATCTCATTTATTAGCTAGATTTAATAGAGTAGGCATGGGGAGGGGGAGTACAAAGTAAAACATAGACTAGATCTAGTATATTGCACCAAAGCAAAGGACTCTGGGGAGAAAAGGGAAAGGATAGGAAGAAAACTTTGGGGGCCTATTACATAACGAAATTGTGTGCATATGTCAATGATCCATGATTGCACTGTAAAGCATTAACCTCCTCAATAAAACAATAAATAAACAAAAAGGGAAAATGAGAGAGTCATAACTGTTTCTGTAAAAACCCAACAAAGGGTCAGTTTGGGTGGAAACATCTTGGTTGCAGAGGTAAAAAGGGTGGGAACTAAGTTGGATGGCCCCAGACATCCCTTCCAAGACTGACAGTCAGTGATTCTGTGAGACTGAACTGAGAGCTCCTCCCAGGTTTCCCTCTGCTTCACATTCCAGATGGACTTTTTTAGAGTTCCTGAGTTCTACACTAATTTTTATTTTAAGCTACTTTAGAAGATAACAAAATACAGCATTGTCATTTTTCTGCTTCACTTTCCTTTTTGATCTATCTTACTTTTTTTTTTTTCATTCTATTTCTGGCTTTTCCCCTCTCAACATTCTTTCTAAAATATAGAGCTCTCAGTGGAGTTCTCAGTAATCCTCAATGAGGGTTTAGATTCTGCTCTATCTGAAGGCCTGGGGCATCACCCAGGGACTATTGGCATGAAGAGACCTTTGTCAGAGTCATATAGCTCCTAAGTACAAGAAGTATCAAAGGGCAAGACACAGTGACAGGAAAGACTGAGAGGAAAATATGGGGCAGGTGGTGGTGCACTTCACTTGGTTACGAGCATGTATTACTCTGCACAAGGACCCATGTTCAAGCCCCTGGTCCTCACCTACAAGGCAGATGCTTCATGAGTGGTGAAGCAGGGCTACAGTGGTCTCTTTATATTTCCCTCCCTCTCAATTTCTCTGTTTGCATCAAATAAAAGAAATTTAAAAAAAAGAAAGAAAGAAGGTAATAAAAGAAGAGAAAAATATTTTAAAAGAGAAAAAAATGGAGCTTCCGTGAGTCTGGCTTTAATGAGTGGAGCTGATATATATATATATGAATATCAGAGCACCACACATATCCACATATCACTGACTATTGTTGGTGTTGGGGATCACAAGCTTGCAAGGCTTGTACAATGCCTACCTGCTACTGTACTATTCCCTATCTGTAAGATTCCTAAGTGGTCAGCAAATCATTAGGAAACAAAATATTGGACAAAGGTGCTCTCTTAACTTCTACAGAGGACCAGTAGTGGATGGTACTTTAGGGAGTGAAGACATCACTGGTCTCTTTGGAGATGTGGGAGTACTGACCCTAAGCAGGAAAAGGTGTGGTTAGGGGTAAACCCCATAACACTGGAATTAGGCCACAACACAGGAAAAACTGACACTTCCTTCAGGTACCTTATAGATAAATGGATGCCCAAAAGGAGAGTATAAGGCAAAAACAACCTAAGAAAAATTGTCTTGACATCTGAGACTGTTCTGTGTATTCCCAGAAATAAAGGAGGTCTCGAAACTTTACATCAGGCTCAACCTGACGCAGTTGACTGGCTACGGAAGAAGGGCAAACGCTAGAAGAAGAAGAAGAACTGAGGCATAACTAAAGTCTACTGACACTCTGAAGTCCCCAAAGACATGCATCAATTCAAATATGACATTGTTTATATACACAGTCTGGCAGGGTGTGAAGGCATATATTAACACTCACATATGGAGTCTTCATCATCTGTGTGGCTTTGGGTATTTATTTGATATCTCAGTGATTTTGTTTCTTTTTAAATTTTTATTTATTTATTAATGAGAGGGATAGGAAGAGAGAAAGAACCAGACATCACTCTGGTACATGTGCTGCCAGGGATTGAACTCAAGACCTCATGCTTGAGAGTCCAGCACTTTGTCCACTGTGCTACCTCCTGGACCGCCTTTTGTTTCTTCATATATAAAATGTAATGGTGTACCAAGGACTCTGCAGAAATTCCAAAGAAATGTGTTGAGTGAATGTAAAAATACTGGCTTTGATGTTGCCCCCCAAAATATAAGTATCCAGTTATGCAATGAATACATTCTGAAATATGGACATATTCATGGTAACTGTTATTTGCAATGCTACATTGTGTGCCCGAGAGTTGCTAAGGGTGTACATCTTATTTTCATGTTTTCATAAAAAAAGTGATGAGTAGTAGTGGCAATAGGCATAGTGTGGCATATATGGCACTTATCAAGATGTGAAGCTATATACAGTTTTGTGAACCAATGATAAATTCATTAAAAAGGAAAATTATAGGAAGGAACTACTGTGGAACCTAACCTTGCTGCATAATATACATATGTGTCAAATCATCACATCAATTATATCTGAGTTTATGCCAGTTATATTTCAATAATCGTAGAGAAAAAGATACTTTTGTAATATTGTATTTTTTATCCTATCATTTCCCAGATGTATATAAATTTTATAATATATGTGTAATACTTTACACATATTTTAAAAATACTAGCTTTGGGGGGCAAACTTAAATGCTTTATAATTTTTAATTAGTGATTTAATAGTGATTTATAAGATAAAAGTTTTTAATTCTATCCCACTCCCACATCAAGGCTCTGTGCCCCCACTTCCTTAAACTAATAACCACCATAGTTCTCTCAAAGTCATAGATACTGCTTAATATATATATATTAAGTTCATGTGTTAGAATTCTCTCTGTTTCACATCTGAGTGAAACCACCCCATAGTTGTCCTTTACTTCCTTCCTTACTTCACAAGCCTAATCACCATGCATTCTAATCATTTTGTCCCCAAAGGTACAAGATAGTCTTTAAATTGCTAAGTAGTACTCCATTGAGTATAGGGGCATAGTTAAGTTTAATGGAGATTACATGTGGAAAAGACCTATAACATTAACTTGGGTCCACCAACGTATCAGATGTCAGGCTCAGGAAAAAACTAGTCTATTTATGGGCCTTAATATAACTAGCTATCTACAAAATGGAGGATCCCCCAACTCTTCATCTGCAATATTCTTGCTTTTAGGTTCATGATTAATCAACAATTTGTTTGACTTTATATGTTAACTCTTTTTTTTCAGCCACCAGATTCCAGATGCTACCATGATGCCAACCAGACTTTCCTGGACAGACAACCCCACCAATATGTCCTGGAGCTCTGATTCCCCAGAGCCCTGCCCCACTAGGGAAAGAGAGAGAGAGACAGGCTGCGAGAATGGATCGACCTGCCAACACCCATGTTCAGTGGGGAAGCAATTACAGAAGCCAGACCTTACACCTTCTACACCTCATTATGACTGTGGGTCTGTACTCCCACAGGGATAAAGAATAGGAAAGCTATCAGGGGAGGGGATGGGATACAGAGTTCTGATAGTGGGAATTGTGTGCAGTTGTACCACTTATATCTATGGTTTTTGTCAGTGTTTCCTTTTTATAAAGAAAGATAAAAAAAAATCACTGAATTCCACAAACATTGAGAGAGTTGTTTTTTGCACACAAACCTGGAAATGAGCTCCTACTTCTAAGAATGGTTGTCTTACCTTCTGCTTCTCGAGGACTCCAGTGTCCAGATGGGCCACAGGGCATTGGGGAAGAGGCATTGAAGGCATACTGAACCAGGATTCTGCCCTCCAGGCAAAGGTCACATGCTGATCCCAATTCTCTAGGAGGCCAAGGAAATAAGGGAAATACACTGACTTAGGAACAGTTGAATGAGTCTATGACTCAGTGAGACCAATGGCAATAGTATGGGATACACAACAAATCTACTAAACATCACATTCCTCATCCATATATAAAATATTATGTTTGTCTGTGAAGTACCTTCTGTTGTGTTCTAAAGGTGCATGCAGTGTTTTTGTTTGTTTGTTTGTTTTTTCATTTTATTTTTAAACAGCACAGAATCAGTGGGCTAAAGACTCACTACCCACACTTATCTTAATTTCATCAAGCTTTGTAAGCTCCATTGAGAAGTTGATATGTGATTGTAAGGAATCTTTTGCCTCATTTGACCTCAATTTCTTTCTTTCTTTCTTTTTTTCTTTTTTTTTAACTGTATTAACTGTAGGTGTCCAGCACCTATTTAAGACATGGTGCAGTTCCTCCAGCTGAAAATGAGTGGGATGAACTAGATAGTGCCTAAGGAATATTCTAGGCCTGATATTCTGGGGATGGATGAGTCACCACTTGATTAAAAAGTCAAAAGTAGTTTCCTTACCATGTCATCTAATTCATTTTAGCAGGTTTCTAAGGAGTGAGTCAAACCCTCAAAGAGACCAACCCCTGAAGTGTAATGTTATGGTGGCTTCTCCTACTGTCTAGTGTCTTGTGTATCTGGATTCAATCTCTCTTTGGCCACAACAGCTTCTGTAATCTTATTTGTTCTCTATGCTTTGCATTTATTTAGGAGACAGCTGCAAGGAGGGTAAAGAGGTGAACCCTTTCTTCTTGTACTACTGGGCATCAGAAACTCTGCAAACCTAGTGACTCCTAGCTAAGCATGGAAAGAAATGTTCAAATCCAACCTATTATTTCTTGTAATGCAATGATCATCGATGCCTCTTTCATCATTCCTGGAGAATTTCTATTCTTGTTAATATGAAATGACAGTGGATGAGTTTCTATGTCAAATCTTAGAACTTTCTTTTTCCCAGGAAGGCTTTGTAGTCTCTGAGATCATGAGAGGGAAATGTGCTGGTGCTCATCATTACTCCTCTACAGTGCTAACAGGGAGGTTATTCTTCAATTTAAGTCTGAACAGTTCATGAGCCTTCATTTTTTTGTATCTTCTTATGCAGTGGTTAATACATCCAGACGAATGAATGAATCAATAAATACCAGTAACACAGACATTTTGTTTTATGTCTTAGGACTGAATAGTTCACTATAATCTAGACTCTTTAATTACAAATTTTGGATCTTCAGCTGCATCATTGTTAATACAAAATGATTCTTAGTTAGAAATGGTATAGGCATACCAATATCCAGTGATTGAAGATTAAATAAACTAGGCTTAATCTGTTCAATGGAATAGTGAATAGCTATTATAAAAATTTGCATAAAGAGGGAGTCAGGTGGTAGCGCAGCTGGTTAAGCTCAAGGACCAGCGTAAGGATCCCGGTTTGAGCCCCCGGCTCCCCACCTGTAGGGGGAGTCGCTTCACAGGCAGTGAAGCAGGTGTACAGGTATCTGTCTTTCTCTCCCCCTCTCTGTTTTCCCACCTCTCTTTATTTCTCTCTGTCCTATCAAACAACAATGACATCAAGAACAACAATAATAACCACAACAATAAAACAATAAGGGCAACAGAAGGGAAAATAAATAAATATTAAGAAATTGCATAAAGGTTATGAAATTTCATGGAAATGGATAAGCTATATTATAAATGAAAATTCATATCAAAACCAAATCTGCACCACAATTTTAATGCTATCCAGAGGTCTTCAATGTGACAAAATATTATTGGCAGTAATTTTTGATAGATGAAATAAAGAAAGATGTCTCTATTTTTATTTCTTCTGACTTTCTTTCTTAACTACTTCCTTTGTCTCTTTCTTTCTTTCCAATACAGTACTGCTCAATGCTGGTTTATGGTGGTGTTTAGGATAAAATCTGGGACCTAAGAATCTTAGGCATGAAAGTTTTTTGCATAACCATTATATTGTCTCCCCAGCCCACTTCCTGAATTATTTTCTAAATTCCTTTTATTATCTTTTTTTAAAGCAATTTCTTGTATTTTTACTAGATACAGTCAAAAATTGAAAGGAAGGGGGAGATAGAGAGAGAGAGAGAGAGAGAGAGAGAGAGAGAGAGGGCCTGCAGTCCTGCTTCACCACTCACAAAGCTTTCCCCCTAGAGGTGGGACCATGGACTTGAACTTGGGTTCTTGTGCATAGTAACGTGTACTCAACCAGGTGAACCACTACCCAGCCACCTGAATTTCTTAAATATTTTGACTTCTTGGGATGGATTTACTCCTTAAGACTAGCAGTAGCAACAATTATACAAATTGTAGACAGGTCATTAGATGTGGTGAGAAAGATTTCTTCAGCGACATTCGGAAACAGAGTTCCATTACAATGAGCACAATCCATGCATAGCAGCTCTGAGTGAATCACATGGCTGCCTTTATGATGACAATGAGATTATAAACAATCTGAGAAGGAATCAGGAAATAAAAACATAGACCTTTATGAACTCTGAGCTTTTCTTCTTCTTTTGCTAGATGTTTTTTTTTTTTTCTTTCAGTTCTTGACACATCATAGGTTCCCCCCACACAAAAACTTCAAGTTAATAATAAGTCACTATCTACCTTGGGTAAATATGTCTTGTTTACAGAGTTGCAGAAATTGTATTCTTTAGTTCCATAACTAATCCACATGATAATGCATTGTCTTATCTACTCTTTCACTGGATTATAACTGAATAGCCTTTAATTGTTCACTCTGTGTAAGTACATAGTGATAATCCTGGGTGACTAAACTAGCTGTGGACCCTGCCTTCACAGAATTTGCAGTCCAGCAGAGGGGATGGGCTATAAGCAAATAGGTAAACATATGTAAAATTACAATTTCAAGGCTGGGGAAATTGCTCAGCAGTATAGGACAGGACCTATTTATACAACACAAGGTCTTGTGTTTGATTCTTGGTATTACCATATGCCAGATCAGTGTTCAGAACTCAGTCTGTCTGTCTGTCTGTCTGTCTATCTATCTATCTTACTATTTTCTGTTTTCTAGATGTGAAAATATTTAATAAAAAGAGATTACAGATTGGAATGGGTTCTAAAAATATATATAGATAATGAAAAAGAGAATGGGAGGTCACAGAACTCTGTTAAGTCTGTAGTAATTACAGAAAATTTGGTAAGAGGATATCACTGATACTGACACTCATAAATGACACAAGAAAGGAATGTGCCCTCTTAAGATATGGAAAGGATTTAAGCAGTATTAATGAAAAACAAAAGTGTTTTGTCCACTAAACAAAGCTTGATAGGCAGAAGTAACCTATGAAGGAACATTAAGAGAGACAGGATAGCAATTAAACAGGTAGGCAAGGGGCAAATCAGAAAAGGTTCCTTACACAACATGTAAAATTTAGATAATACTAAACAGGAAGATACTAGGGCATAAGGCAATGGGAGACATGATCTGATTAGCATGTTTCAAACATCAATCTGAGCAAAAAGGGGTGCAAAAATAAAAACAAATCTGACAACATAAAACATGATGTGATGGATACTATGGGTATGGCTGATGATGTTCCCATTTCACAGATTAGGAAACAAGCTCACAAAGACAAAGTAATTACTTCAGGCTCCAAGCTTGGGAAATACTAATTTTATTTGTTGTTGTTGTTGTTTTTCCAAAATCAAGCAGCATCCTAACTATACAGGGAATTTAAGACAAAGGTTTCCCCTACTATCTGAAAGGAGAATATACCTATAAACCTTTCCTAAACTGAAATGACATAAAGACATTACAACAGTTCAATTATACATGTTACCTATACTCTGTTTGTCAGATCTAGTCAAATAACACATAAAATTTAAGATAAAACGAATGCAATAAAGGTTGGAATGATATTTTAAATGCTCAGTTTGTATAAAGCTGTGCCCAGGTAAAGAACTAGGTAGCACTACTCATGCTGACAGAGGTGAGTGCAGACTCTATATCCTAACAGCTCCTTGTATAACATAGTCTGAATGGTATTTTATTTTCTCCTCCTCCTTCTCTCCACAACTCCTATTCCTCCCTTCTTCTCCTCCTCCCTCTCCCCTCCCCCTTCCTTCTTCTCTCTCTCTCTCTCTCTGTCTCTCTTTTTCTCTCCCTCCCTCCCTTCCTCTCTCCTGCTTTCAGTATAAGACTATTCTCTCCTGTCTTTTCTAGTTAGGGAAAAGTATAGTCTATACTAACAGGGTTGTTTGTTTGTTTGCTTGTTTGCATTAGCGCAACAAAACTTTTGAAAAGCTAGAGAGGATACTAGTATGACTCCTATCCTTGGCATTTGGTTTATTTTTAATGGATATGTATATCTTCCGAGATCAGACAAGATCTGGCATATTCAGGGTGGTATGGCTATAGACAGATATGTATATCTGTATAGACATAGATACACAAACAGACACTTGCTGAAATCATAGCAAAACAGAATGCTAATGCTAGAAAAGTTCATCTTTTCTTTTATTGTTAGCTCGGAGATCATAGCACTGCTCCACCATTTTAAGATTCTACTTGTTTTATGTTCAATTAGTACTTTTTATTTTCATGTAGTGTCAGGATTGTACTGAAGGCTACATAGAGACACTCAAGCCTCTAAGCCATCTCTCAAGGCACTGGAAAACACTTTGTTTTTCTCTAAAATGAAAGTTCTATGAGAGTTAAAGGTTAAAGGCCCAGGTCTGTACTGTTGAAATGGCAACTACCAGCCACATGTGGCTACTCATATTTAAATTAATTAAAATAAAATAAAACTTGCACCAAATTCTCCCGTCACACTCATGATATTTCAAATGACCAATTGCCACAGCCAGCTACCATACTGAAAGATAGAGAAATAGAACATACTCATGATTGCAGCCAATTCTAGTTCTATAGCACAGGACTTTTTTTTTTTGCCTCCGGGTTTATCACTGGGGCTTGGTGCTTGCAATATGAATCCACTGCTCTTAGAAGCCATTTTTCCCATTTTTGTTGCCCTTGTTGCTGTTATTGTTATTGTTGCCATTGCTATTGTTGTTTGATAGGTCAGAGAGAAATCGAGAAAGGAGGGGGAGAGAAAGATAGACACCTGCAGACCTGCTTCACCACTTGTGAAGCAATCCTCTTGTTGGTAGGGAGCCGGGAGTTCGAACCTGGATCCTTATGCCAGTCCTTCTGCTTCATGCCATGTGCACTCAACCTGCTGTGCTACCACCCAGCCCCCAGACTTTTCTAAGGAATCTTCTGCACATAAGGAATTAACTTCTTATGGCTATAGAATGGCTTTAATTTTTTTAATCCTCCTGTGAGAACTGAGAAAACTGATACTCAAGTCATTTTCTACTTTCTGTGATTGGGAAGAGAAATCTTGGCTGAGAAAGACTAAATACACTCTCTTTAGTTTACAGATTAGGAAATAGAGTTCAAAGAGCAAGAGGGACTGGAGAAGGCAGAAAGAGTTAAGACCCAGGTGTCTAGGTTCCCACTCCAGCGCTTTCTCCAATACACCACAACCAATTGTTCAAATAACTGAAACCATTCAGTCAACACATGTTTGCAAGACAGATAAAAATAAAGGAGTTAGAAAAGCCAAGGGTGGCCTTGAATTATTTATCCAGTTGCCCATGTGTGAGGACACAGACTGTGGGAGGATTGGGATATGTTTTTTTAAGGAAAATCCTTGTATTCTCTTTGACCACAGATGTGAGGAACAGCAGGAGGACATGAGGATGGCCAGGGGCGAGAGGTTGGCATTGATGGATGCAGTGGAAAACACCAGAGGTTTTGCAAGGAAAGAGAATTTTCAAGTAGCTAAACAGTCTGGAAAACTGTCTATAAGATGGAAGCTAATATTTCTTGAATTCAGTGTGTATGTGTTAGCCATAACATGTGACACCCTGCTCAGTTCCCCCATGAAATCCAGGTGAATGAGTAAAAATCAGTGCCTTTTATGGAAGAAGATTGTCAGAGAGCTAAGAGATGTGAGATAGCTGGTTTGCCTAAAATCTTATAGATCAGAAATGGTGAAACTAAGAAAGGAACATAGACAATGTGACCTCAAGGCTTATGGTCTTCAATCTAAATTAAATTGCATGAGTATAAACTCTGTGTGTATGGGAAAGTGATATACATAGTTCCATTTCTTTACAATTTATTAAACTTATGGACAGATTTCCTTTAGACATAGACTATGGTCTGCATAGCTGTTAACCCTAATTAGGCATGTTTCTAAAATGTCAGTTTTAATTTAACATATGATAACTCCGTTATGAAATTTTAGACTGAACAGAATAGCTATTGTATGAGCTTCAAGCAGCAACTGACTATAGGTTATTAAAAACATATTGATTGAAGCTGAGGGCACCATGTAATAGAGACATATCTCATTACCCAACAATTAACCCTCCAATAGGTTCCCAACAATCAGATGGTATTTATTTAATAGACAATAACTGCTTTATGAAATACAAATTGAATACATACACAAGAAGTTTCATTTACAAAACTTCCATTTTAAGTGGAATTGAGGCCAAGGCTTAACCAAAAGTCTGATACTTCTCATCGCCACAGAAAAAATAAATAAATCTACAGGCTGCTGGAAAGTCTGTTCCAAAGTGTCACATGAGGTTTCCCAAACCCAGTTCTGGGTTCCCAGTGAGGGTGGTGGGGCAGAGAAAAGGGAGTCTGAAAGAGAGCATTTCCTTCCCCTGAGTAATCACATTCATCCAGCTGCCAACTGAAGGTTCTAGACTCAGGGTCTAACTGTATTGCAAAAAGTTAGAGCTCAAATATATGTATGTACACACACACACACATATATATGTGCATACATATTTGTATTTATGGACACATGTTTTTATATAAATATTACATATATACAGTCATGTATATGTAAATATGATACAGAGTAAGCATTTGATAAATGACAGGAACTATAATTATAGGGTGGCATTAATCATTAGCTGCTTAATTATTTTCACTGTAATCAGTGCTATGTCATTGTTTTTGAGTGAAATTCCTACCTCTCCTACCCCCCCATACACACATACACAAAGAGTTATGTATGGGGGGGGGGCTATAAGCCTTCAATTATAGTTAAATTCCAAAGTCAATATTAACATCTTTGTGACTTTTTATGATCCTTTATGATCTGGCTCATATCAAGTTTGGGTTGCTCAGGGGCTCTCAGGGCTGAAAGGTATCACAAGAGACCTAAGATTCAGGCCTCTTATCTCCAGGTTAATGAGGCATCATTGGGCCCAGATTTCAGGGGATGAGAATAAGACTCATGAAAGAATAGGAACTTCTTAATATCTGACAGCTAATAAATGACAGTGAAAGAAAACCGAGGTATTGTGTGCCTGTTCACCATTCCTTGATCTAAAAATTCTACTTTTGGTTTGTCAGGAAAACATTGGACACAGTGAAAAATCAATTTATATATCATAAATATATATATGTACCTATACATCATGAGGGCATATATATGAAAACATACACACACATATATTTGTACATGATATGTACATTGAGGTGTCTGTCCATTAACCAGAAGCAATTTCAGCCCCTGAAACTCATGGAGATGAAACCAGTACTCTATCCCCAAAGTTATTTTTAGCAATAAAAGTTTCTAGGTTTTTAGTAATACTATAAAACCAAGTAGTTATGCATTTAAAGTATGCATGGTTATAAATTGATTTCTATTGACAAGTGCTCATTTATTTGTTGATTCCAAACTTTCAGCCTGTCTATATGGGTAAGTCAACTGCTAAATGATGGGAAGCTCTCACTAGAGCAAGGACAAAGAACACAATAAGTTCTTCCTTTAAGATTGTTAACCTTCTATTTTGGAATTAGCTAGTAGGTCTATTTTAGGTATTAGGTTCAAGATTAATCAACAATTTATTTGGATCTATATGTTATATCTTTTTCAGCCACCAGGTTCCAGATGCTACCATGATGCCAACCAGACTTCCTTGGACAGATGACCCTACCACTGTGTCCTGGAGCTCCACTTCCTCAGAGCTCTGCCCCACTAGGAAAAGAGACAGGCTGGGAGTATGGATTGACATGTCAATGCCTATGTTCAGCAGGGAAGCAATACAGAGGCCAGACCTTCCACCTTCTTCACATGATGACACTACAGGAATTGTGTGAAGTTGTACCCCTCTTATCCTATGATTTAGTCAGTGTTTCCTTTTTATAAATAAAAAAAGAAGGGAAGCTATCAGGGGAGGGGATGGGATATGGAGCTCTGGTGGTGGGAACTGTACCCCTCTTACCCTATGGTCTTGTCAGTGTTTCCATTTTATTATTTATTTATTCCGTTTTCCTGCCCTTATTGTTTTATTGTTATAGTTATTATTTTGTCGTTATTGATGTTGTTGTTGGACAGGACAAAGAGAAATAGTGAAAGGAGGGGAGATAGAGAGGGGGAGAGTAAGACAGACACCTGCACATCTGCTTCACCACCTGTGAAGCAATTCCCCTGCAGGTGGGCTCAAACCGGGATCCTTACAGAGGTCTTTGTGCTTTGCTCCACCTGCGCTTAACCCCCTGCACTACTGCCCAATTCCCAGCATTTCCATTTTATAAGTAAATAAATTAAATAATAATAATAATAAAAAAGATTGTTACCCTTCTAAATTTTTTTGGCAGGAGAAAAAGGAACCACACTCACCTTTCAAAGAAATGGCCATCAATTGGCGGGAACCACTCCAGTGTAACAGAGTCAATCGTGTGTCCCACAATCTGTGGGGCTAGGGCAACAGGTGCCGGCTTCCTGGAAGACTGCCAGCCCTGGTACACCAGATCCAGGTAACAGTGCATTCTGGAAACTTGATTGGGCGTGAAGGAGTCAGTGCAGTCGTCATCTGGAAGTGGGCAAGAGAAAAGATAAGAATGTTGCTGCATAGGTGAGCATGTGAGAGAATTATGACATCTCCTAGAGCCAAAGAGCTAGGATATCAACCCTTGCCAACTCAGAGCTAGTCTCTTCCAGTGCTCAGGAGTTAATGCTCTGTGAACAAATTAGTGTAGTCATCACTTCTGGAGACAGGTGAGAGGGAAGGAGGAAAGGGAGGGTGGATAGAGCTGAAAAAGTGCTTCTGGGAATGGAGAGGGAGTAAGTAGCTCAGAGGTCATAGCTGAGGAGAAAGGAAAAATAACTTGCTTTTCATTTCTTTGTTTTTAATTTTAAAATATTTAATTCCCTTTTGTTGCCCTTGTTGTTTTATTGTTGTCGTTGTTGGATAGGACAGAGAGAAATGGAGAGAGGAGGTGAAGCCAGAGAGGGGGAGAGAAAGACACCTGCAGACCTGCTTCACCACCTGTGAAGCGACTCCCCTGCAGGTGGAGAGCTGGGGGCTTGAACCAGGATCCTTACTACAGTCCTTGAACTCTGTGTTATCTGAGCTTAACCTGCTGGGCTACATATGGCCCTACTCCCAACAACTTGCTTTTCATGCATTCCACATTTGTTGGTAAACAAGTCACACACATTCTCTTACTTCTCTCTCTCACATATATATATCCCAGTTATCTATTCACTCACTTATCTCACATATATATCTCAGTTATCTATTCACTCACTTACTGTTTCATTTGTTCACTTGTTCATTTCTTGTTCACTTTCATGCATCAATATATTTGCTGGATATTGACCTTCAAGCAAACCTCGTGAGCATCAACTATCTGTGTTCTACTCTGTGTCAAGAGTAACAGGATGATGAAACTTCAAAAAGTCCCTGCACCTGAGAAAATACTAGTTTTGTTACAGAGTGAAGATTAGACTGCTGGCAGTAGGTCAAGATTGTCATAGGCTGGTAAAGTTAGTGATGCTGGACACTGATGAACAGAGAAGAAAAGTCACCCAAGGAGATCTCTGAAGGAAGTACTTGAGGTCAACCAGATGGCCTGGCTGAGACTGAGAAAGAAAATTAAGTCACTGAAGAGGAGGAAATCATAAGACCCAAGAATACAGAGTTCTAAGCAGTGAACAGTTTAAGCAGAGCTTGACAAATGTGGCTTCAGTGATCATTTTGGGGATATAAGGACAGGGATACCTACTCTTCATTATTGTCACATGGGCACTCATGGAATGCTTGGTATAAGCAGGGCCCGGTGTACTGTACTTTGGATAGTGAGCTCTCCCATTCTTTTGAAGTAAGCACTGTGATTTTCCCCATTTTACAGAGGATAATTTTCAAGCTAAGACAAGTCAAATATTATATATATATATAATACAACAGATCTGAGTTTTGAACTCAGGCCATTATTGACTCTAAGATCATGCTCCTAACCAATATGATAACTTCCAGAGCATAAAGCGAGGCTTTTATGGATAAGGTAGCTTTTAGGGCACTTATTTAGTAGAAGTTGAGTCTGAGTCTTGTGGTGTCAGAATACAATCTCAGAAATGTCTGCAGAGATAATAACTTTATTTTTTTTTAAATATTTATTTTATTATTCCCTTTTGTTACCCTTTTTTATTATTGTAGTTATTATTGTTGTCATCGTTGTTGGGTAGGACAGAGAGAAATGGAGAGAAGAGGGGAAGACAGAGAAGGGGAGAGAAAGGCACCTGCAGAACTGCTTCACCACTTGTGAAGTGACTCCCCTACAGATGGGGAGCCAGGGGCTAGAATTGGGACCTTTACGCTGGTCCTTGTGCTTTTCGTCACCTGCACTTAACCCACTGTGCTACCACCCAACTCCCAGAGCTAATAATTTTTAATCTTCCTCACTCTTATAGGATGCAGACTAAAGACCATGACTAAAAACTTGCCTCCCAAGGAAGAAACAGGTCTCCCAACTCTCCCCCCAACAGCTTTATTTAGCTGGCCCAGGGGCACTGTTTTGGCTTGGTTTCTAAAAACACTACTTCCCAGAGGTATCTGTCTGGTCAGGGTTTCTAAAGCTGGGCCTTAGGCACGAGGCTAGTAAGATCTTAAAATAAACCCACCACTGGGAATCCTGCAGCATTAACTTATGTCTCCCTTATCAAACAAACAAAATAATTTGGGGCAGATGTTGGGCAGTTGAACATGACCTTCAGAGTACAGTTAAAGAGTACATAGAAGTTGTCTCTGACCCCCTTATTGGTTTTTATCAAATCTACTTTCCAATACCCTGAGAACATTTTTCATACATTTGGAGGAAGCAGAAAAGTCTGATGCCTTCTAGCATGAGCAGCAAAAAGTGACTATGTAAAATTTTTTCCAAGGGGCCAGATGGTTGGCACAACTGGTTAAGTGCACATGCTACAGTGCGCAAAGGCCCAGGTTCGAGCCCCTGGTCCTCACCTACAGGGGTAAAGCTTTGTGAGTAGTGAAGCAGTGTTACAGGTGTCTCTCTGTCTCTCTTCCTCTCCATCTCCCCCTTCCCTCTTGATTTCTATCTTTAACAAATAAATAAAGATAATTTTAAAATAAAATAAATTTCTCTCAAATCCTGATGTCACCATGCAACCTCTTGGATGCCAACCATTCTATGGATCATTATTGCTTGGAGAATAAAATCCACATATTTCAGAGTCCACAGGCAGAGCCACTACTCCAGCCTGGCAGTGTAAAATCCACATATTTCTATCCGTGAAAGGTCAGATCACTGACTATGCTTTTAATGTATTTTTATAGTACTATGAACATTGTTTCATCTTTAAGCCTTAGAAAATAACTAAATAGATTAAATCTAAGAGAGCTGATGATGCTTAAAGAAGCACAGTTATTTAGATAGATGGAGTATGACAATGTAGATTATTGCACTCTGTGCCCCAGTTTCATTATTTGTAAAGTGAAGATGATGATTACAATGGTGCTCATCAAAGGACAAGGCTGATGGTTGGGGGGGGGGGGGTCGGTAGCATAGCATAATTGTTATGCAAAAAGACTCTCATGCCTGAGGCTCCAAAAGTCCCAGATTCAGTCCTACTCCACCCCATCCCCCATGCACCCCCACTACCATAAGCCAGAGCTGAGTAGTGCTCTGGTTAAACAAACAAACAAACAAAGCAAAAGAAAAGGAGTTTGGTACCAAGAGACACAATAACCACATACCAGCTGTTGACTGTGAATAGTGCGTGTGTCTGTGCATTTGTCTGTGTACTTGTTTATGGGAGTATTAGAAAACCAGACTCAAGAGACTGATTGAAAACACTCATTCCCCTTGATCTAATAATATCACAAGTAGAAATTCAGTAGGTGAATACATATGTGTAAATATGCATAAAATACTGGTATAAGTATATTTTAAACAATAGAAATACTGTAAATACCACTACTCTCTATTAAAATGAGAATGACTGAATGACTGTGTGAAAGCACAGGTAGAGATCAGAATACTAATCAGTCATTTCTCAAAGAAAGAAATAATTTAAAAATCCCATCCCCTTTCCATGTACATTGGAGAGATTTAATCAACCCTACCACAAAAAAGTGTAAATTGCTAAGTATTAAATAGTCTGGGGCACAGAAATCATTCATCAAGATGAATGAGGAGAAAAACAACATTTTGTTATTTATCCATTTCATTATGCTTGCTGTTTTACCCTAATTAAGTGCATTTCCTTTTTATAAAAATAGTCTTTTCCATGTTTGTCAATGGAAAGAGAAAAAGAGAGAGGAGAGAGGGAGAGGGAGAGGGAAAAGGAGAAGGAGACGGAGAGAGAAAGAAAGAGAGAGAAAGAGAGAGGTATTAAAATATATAACCTGGTAGGGAAATAGGAACATGTCTGGATTTTAAAGCTTAAGTCTGAAAATGTCTGCCGCAGGGTACATGACTTAGAGGCTTAGCTGTTATCAGAATCTTGGGTGAGGTTCCAATGGTTTCCATTTATCACAAATACTTTGTCTCAATTAGCTAATGTCTAGAGTCAGCCTCTCTTGGCTCCCTGCCACCACATGCTTCCCCTCCTGACATCTGTAGCCACTTGATCCTGGTTTCCAGGACCAGCCAGCCTATTTTATTCTTTTGTCACCATCTTGTCCTTAGGCATCAAGAATTTGGGGGGATTTCTGCACCCTGGAAGCCTACAACAGTCTCATGCTGCTGGTGTAGTTCCCTGAGTTTATGGAGTGAATTTTGTTCTCTCAAGAATTTCATTTAAGTCTATCACTGAGGCCATACACAGGGCATGTAGGTCCAGGGCATGGTCTCAGTGCTTTCACTCCCCAAGGAACCTGGGGGAAAATGCTAACCCCAATAGACTTGTTTTCAACCACTGCTATATGGGGGATAATGATACTATTTGCCTCCCAGAGATGGTGAGAACATTTAATAAGCTGACTCACACTTAGTGTATGGATGATTGAGTTGCTTTTCTTGTAAGACCCCCTGTCTTTTCATTGTTTTTTAAAATAATAGTCACAGTACTAGCACTACATGAATATGAAAGCAACAGAACATCACTGTAGAACATCTGGAATAGTAAAAAAATATTATAGTGAGACACTGCCATAAACTCATTACCTAGAGATAACACAGTATATTTCCACATTTGTATGTCGATGTGGTTGTGAATGTTTACAATTAATTTCCATAATTTTCATCACTTAAAACATGTATACAGCATATGTATGCACATATGTATACAGCATAGTAACAAAGAAGACATATGTTAAGTCTTACAAAATGAGCAAGTTTTTGTGACTTTTCACATTTAGCAGTTGAGAAATAGTCCTACTATCATGTATTGAACTATTATAAGTCAATAATTTGTATAATTACATCTATTGTCCCACAGGTAAACCATGGCACTTCAAATTACAGGCTCTGAACCAATGTGTATCTCTTGAATTAGTCTGCACTGTCAATCATTTTCTTTTAAAAATATTTTATTTATTTTATTATTTCTTAAAAAATATTTATTTATTTATTCCCTTTTGTTGCCCTTGTTGTTTTATTGTTATAGTTATTATTGTTGTTTTTGTTGTTGATGTTGCCGTTGTTGGATATGACAGAGAGAAATGGAGAGAAGAGTGGAAGACAGAGAGGGGGAGAAAAAGACAGACACCAGCAGACCTGCTTCACCGCTTGTGAAGCGACTCCCCTGAAGGTGGGGAGCCGTGGGCTTGAACTGGGATCCTTATGCTGGTCCTTGCGCTTGGCGCCACGTGCGCTTAACCCACTGCACTACCACCCGACTCCCACTTATTTTATTCTTCATCAAAGAAAGGTACAGAGAGATAGCACTGTTCAGCTCTGGCTCATGGTGGTAAGAGTGATTGATTTTGGGTCCTCAGCCTCAGTCATGAGATTCTGCTTGCATAACCATTATGCTATCTCCATTGACCATCCCAGTCATTTTTCTCTATCACTTTTCATGGTCACATAATGTTGTACCATTTGGATGTCTTGTGATTTATTTCAGCAATTAATTCTCATGGGACTTGTAAGCAGTTTATAATTTTTATACAGGTTAAGTTCATTCTTTTATGCCAAGGAGACAGTAAGTTCCTAGTTAATATCTGGGAAGTAAAGATTGCTAAGAACATTGCTATGAAAGTGGGTAGTGATGAACCTGGTAGAATACACATATCCATGTACAAGGATTCAAGGTCAAGCCCTCAGTCCCCACTTGGAGTATGCCGGGGAGCTTCATGAATAGTAAAGCAGTGCTACAGCTATCTCTCACTGACCCCCTCTCCCTCCCTCCCTCCCTCCCTCCCTCCCTCCCTCCCTCCCTCCCTCTCTCTCTTCCTCTTTTTCTTCCTCTTCTCTCAATTTCTCTCTGTCCTATCAAATGAAAGAGCAAAAAGGGGGTAGGCGAACTGATGCTGGGAGAGGTGGATTCTTGGTGCAGACAGTGAGTCTCAAAAATAATTCTTATGATTAAGCCTTTTTCTTTTATTTTTTTAATATATATATTTTTACTATTGGATAAAGACAGAAATTGAGAGGGGCAGGGGAGATAGAGGGGGAAAGAGAAAGAGACACCTGCAGCCTTGCTTTACCATTTGTGAAGCTTTCCCGCTGCAGGTGGGGTCCAGAGGCTTGAACCCAGGTCCTTGCACAGTGTAATATGAGCACTTAAGCAGGTACACCAATACTTGACTCCTGATTAGGCATTTAATGCATCAACTCATTCTCTGAGGAGAATAAATGTATTCCTTAAAGTTATATCTGCTGGGCCAAAGCATATGTGAATATTTAAATATGTAAACAGGACACTAGCTCCATAGGCTGGAAAAGGACTGGTTTGGGTATTCTCAAGGTTTCCCTGAGTAGAAGGTGCTCTTGGAGGCCACCAATGGCCAATTATTTAGAGAAAGTAGAATCTAGGCAGCCGCTCTTCTATATGACCTATCCAGCATTTCAAAGTGGCCACACTCATTAGTACTCACTTAGGTTGCCCAGTCACTTACATAGTATATGCCAGATCTGGGCTATTAGAATCCTCTCAACCTTCTCCAATATTAGAAAGAGTGCTCAATAATTTTTTTTTTACTAATAGTACCAGATCTGTAGTAAGATAGGTTCTCTCTGCTATTGCTTGTGACCCTGTGCAAGTTCCCTGAGCTATTTAAACCATGCTTGCTGCATCTGTACAATGGATGTGATGATACTAACATTAATTCCCAAAGGTTATTGGAGGACTGTCCATTCGAGGTGGCTGACACTGAACCTGGCATGTCATCAGCACTCAATAATTACTGTACATCTGTGTTGACCAATCCAGTAGCTAGAGGTTACGTGTGTTTATTTAAATTTCAATTAATTTGAATTACTTAAGATACAATCCAGTCCCTCAGTCTCACTAGCCCTGAATTGAGAACCACAGGTGCCCAGTGGATGCCATACTACACAGCACACAGAGCAAGTCTATCTTTGCAGACATTGTGCGGCATTGGATTTAGTGCAGCCAGGCCTCAAGAAGCAGCACCCAGGAATGAGCGGGCTTGGAGACAGTTGGCCAGTACAATCTCCTCCCTCTAGCCTTGACTGCAGAGCCCCTGTGTGAGGCTCATTCCAGCCCTGAGAACCTGATCCTGTTCTGCATTTTGAATTTTATCCAGCTGCTTTTGTCACCTCATCTATCAGAGATCCTAAGGAAAACAAACATTTCAAAGCTCTTGGTCGCCTTGAATATGCTTTTGCGGGTGTAAGTTTGTTATCATAGCTCAGTGAATTAGTTCTGCTGTTAATGGGTCACTGAGCTGAGGGGTTCCTTTAAAAAACAACAGTAAATCAATCACTCTTTAGATCTGTACAAAGAGGAACAAAAAAAAAAAAAAAGGATTTGGTTTATGGGGGTCTGGTAGCTAGTGGCAGCTCATAGGCCCCTAAGAGGCAGGCAACCTTCCAAACTCATGTTATTGTTTATTTTCCATGTGTGCTGATCTGGCCAAGAAAAGGTGCTGAAGAAATGGAACGTAAGCAGAGCAGTGCAAGGGGACAGGGCACCGGATGTGAGATGTTGGTGTTGCTGGGAGCTCAGTGGGAATCTGCTTTTGAGGAAATACCCAGCACTTCAGTCTTTTTAAGAGTGCCAAATCTAAAGAGGTTTTATGGTGCTTGGGGTGGATTAATGACCCTTCAAGAGATCCATAGGTTTGGACCTTAAGTTGGCGAGGTCTCCAGAAGTTCTAGTCTAAAAGAAAAGCAGGAAGAACCATTTGGGGATATCTAGTTTGCTGGTTTTCATAATGAAATCTTCCCTTCAAATACATGAAGCAAAACCCCAACATCAATAAAATGAAATAAAATAATAATAATAATAATAATAATTGAAAGGAGGTATCCATAGCTCAAAGAAAGAAATATGGAAGCCTAGATCCCCACTCACATAAAAACTGTTCAGAGATGTCCCACCTAAAGAAGCATCTCTACAAAGCAGAATACAAAGTCTCCAAGACTTTTTGTTTTCCTCTACTCACCCATATTCCAGGTCTACAGTGAAGAGCTATACGGTAGCAGAAGCAACTGTTTGGAGTCAATCATGTGGCTAGGACCAAAGAACTTTAGTGAATTTCAGTCATGTTTTCTGTAAAATGGGAAGAGCTCCTACCTGATTTTTTTTTGTAAGACAAAATGAGATTATGTGCATTAAATTCCTTTATAAATGGCACACACTTACTCAAGTAGAAACATGATTATTGATAGTTCAATGTGTGTGTGTGTGTGTGTGTGTGTGTGTGTGTGTGTGTGCCTGTTAAAGGATAATTTATTCATCTTCTTCCTTCTATGCCTTTTTCCTATCTTCTCCATATTTTCCTTTGTTCAAAAATTGGACCATGTTCTAAGTGACAGAAGTACAGTGATGTATTAACAGCAACCTCTGTCTTGACAGAACTCACTTATTCTAGTATGGGTAAGGGACAATGAATATTGTAATAGGACTTAATACCAAGAGACCATTTGTGAATTTACAGATTGAACCTCATCCTAGGACTCTTGACTAAATAGTGCAGAGATGTGAAAACTGAGGGATGTGACAGCTCAAGGAAGAATAGCTTGTTCTAATTTGCCATAGGTATCATAAGGGCTAGAAGTAGCCATTTTTATATACTAAGAGAAAATTCAGACATATAAAATCTGAAGAATGGGGGGTCTGGTGGTGGTGGATCAGGTTAAGCACATGTAGTACTAAGTGCAAGGACCCATGCAAGGATCTTGGTTAGAGCCCCCAGCTCCCCACCTGCAGTGTGTGTGTGTATGGGGGGGATGTCACTTCATAAGTGGTGAAGCAGGTCTGCAGGTGTCTATCTTTCTCTCTACCTCCCCTCCCCCCATTTTCTATCTGTCTTATCCAATTAAAATTGCAAAAATGGCTGCCAGGAGTAGTGGATTCATAATGCAGGCACTTATCTCCAGTGATAACCTTGGAGGCAATGAAATAGCATAAAATAGGACTTTGATAGGAAATATGCTGTTAGTAAAAAAAAAAAAAGCACTCTGAATTTTATATTTACAAAAGCATTAAGTTTTTTTCCCTGCAAGGTAACTGGTAAAATAAGTTGAATGACCCAGATAGCCACTTTCTTAGAAAAATACAGCTAGAGGTGCATCAAGATAGTTCAACTAGTTAAATACTTGCTCTGTCATGCATGGAACCCGGGTTTGAACCCAGCCTCCACTGCATTGGGGGAAATTGCAGTGCTGTACTGTCTCTCCCCTTCTATCAAAAATATAGTTTTAAAGCGGTGAAACTGGTAATAACAGGTATGAAAATGGAAATAAGAAGAAAAAGAAACAGACAGAAAGGAAAATACAGCTGTAAAACTAGAGGCCTTGGTGATCAGTTTCAAAGATTACTTCTTTTAGAGAAGAGCATGATGTAGAGAAAGGAATATGACAGATTCAAAAGATAGAATGTACAGAAATGGCAAAATTAAACTTTCTCTTCAGCTTTCCTGGATTTTGGTTCTGCTCAGGTTCCTAACATGTGAAAGTTCCTAAAGTTTCTTAGGAATTTTCAAGTGCAACATCTTCCTTTTGTACCCTGGAGGTGCTCAAAGAAGGATCATTCATATTCCTCGGGATGACCAGCTGTTGGAATGAGGATGCCTTAGAGAAGAGAAGCAGTTTGTTCAAGGTCACTCTGAAGCCCAACTGAAGACATATGTGCTACCCCTGTGACCCTGCAGAGGTAGCAAGGTCCTCCTACCTGCATAGCTCATGAAGTTGTTGAAGGGAGTGTTGAAGAAGCTATGGAAGCCACAGGTGTCATTCTCTGGTCCTGGATCACCACAGAACTTGTGTTTTGGGGCTGGGTTGGTGTCACTACAGAGGTCTCCAGTCTCAAAGGAAGGCTCTGTCTCCATGCAGGGGTCACTGCAAGACTGGATTTCTGAGATGCCTCGGAAAATGTGATAGAGGCCCAGGCTGTGCCCAATCTCATGGATCATGGTGTGGGTATGCCCAGGAATACCGTAGAAAGATGGGTTCAAGACAATGCCTCCTATAAGAAGAAAACCAGAGCATTAGCAACTAGAGACTGTGCTTCCTGATGCCAGAACTTCAGAATCAGTTAAGGGTAAATGGGGTCTACAAACAACAAACAAAACAACAAACTCCTCCACCTTATGACTCTACTTTCTTGAGAGCTGTTTTGACATGTAATGTGAATCATTCATTGAGTAGGAATCAATGTAGCAACTACTATTACTGCAAGTAACCACTTGCTACTTTGAGTGTGGCTTACAATATATTAGTGTAGCATCATTTATAAGTTTATTAGAAATGCAAAATCTCCATTCCCACCTTGATCTACTGAATCAGAGCTTATTTTAGCAGGGATCTCTGATGACTTGTCTGTGTGTTCTAGTTTGAGAAACAATGGTTTGCATCACATGAAAAGATGAAGCATTGCTTTGCTTGGGAAGAGAGGTGAAACAGATCTCAGCAGATGCAGTGGAGAACATTGTGTTACATGTCCATTGTAGGCACTGAAGAAATGCATATAGGCCAACAGTGAGATATTTAAAACTCTACTGTAGTCAAGAGAAGGCTAAAATTCATATCTGAGCACCTCACAAAAGGTAAATTTAAGTATAAACAGTGTCTTATAAAAGAGTGGAGAAGAGGCTGGGCCTTGCTTATTTGTGCCAGCAAATCTGGAGCAAGCATAGAGGGAATTTTACATTGGACTGAACAACCAGGAGGGCAAGCATGTGTAGTCGTTGGGCTTACAAAGTAAATAAATCTAAATTTCTCAGAGACTTCTAGCACAAAGATAAAGGTCTACAGGGGTGTGTGCATGAAAGAGAGGAAGAAGAAGAGAGAGATGACAGAGACAGTGAGGAAGAAAAATTGAGACAGGAAATATCTCTCAGTTATATCCTTTCAGTTAAGATATGAAACATAATCTTCCCACTTGAAGCTTTTGTCTAGAAGTGATGGTATAACTATGACAAACACGTTTGTAGGTGAGTGAGCGAGTGTGTCTGTGGGTGTGCACTCGCATGTGTGAGTGTTTCTGATAAATAGGATTTGACTAGGACAACTACAGAGTTGTTTATAATCATCTCTCAGGTTAGGGTAAAGAGGTGTCATCTTCTTTACTGGACAGTTGGGGTAAGTCTGGTTTGAACTACAATTCAGCTTTGCTTCACAATGGCTATGTGGTCTTTGGAAAGTGACTTTGCATCTCTGATTAATTTTTAAATTAAATCCATGGTTAATGAAGCCCATGGTTTCCTGGCTTTTTGGGAGGCTTAAACATTGAGACATTAAGAGGGCATCTCTCCTCCCAGGTATTTCTAGTGATAAAGGTAGAATTTAATGTTCTAGCTAGCACTGTTTGTTTTACCTCACTGCCTTCCAATTCACCCCTTCTTCACAGTGTGACAACACTGAACCTGTGTCCTGTTTCACTGCTTCTCTTAAAAGGTAAAAATAGTTTGAGCCTGACATCATCCTGAAATACTATAACATGCTACAGATTTATGACCTTCTCTATTCCTGGTCCAGAGCCAGTTTCTGAAATTCATGGAATTATCGGGAGTATTTTCCTCTAACTTTAGAAGTATGTTCAGCCTTTCTACAACTCTCGTCAAGGCCCTTTTCATTTCTTCTCTGTTAGGACAAATTTTGGCATCAATACCATTTAGAACAAGTTATTCATTTAAAATCAGCAAAAATTGAGGGCAAGAGAGTTGTCTTGGGCAATTCTGCTAAATTAAGCCACAGCTAAGATCAACCATGCACTTCAGCTCTTCACCTGCACAGTTACTAAACAACATATGAGAGATATGAGAGATAAGCTTATAATCTATTTTCAGCTTTGATTAAACTGCCCACTATCTTCTCCACAAGCTTTATCTGTGTACTTAACTGTATGCCTACCCATCTTTTATCTTGGTTTCTGAACGTGGGCACTACTGAAACCTTGGACTGGATATCTCACTCTTAGGGTCTTTGTGGAGATTTAGTAGCATGATTAACTTCCAGCCACTAGATGCCAGTACCATTTCTCTATTTGCAGCAACTGAAAAGTTTCTCTAACCCCAGACAAATCTGTCCTAGGGAATACACACCCACACATACACCCATACACACTTCATTATTTTAAAAATGACTACTATTGAGGCCAGTCTGGAAGGAACTAAGTGAAGAGCTTGATTCAGCACAGCTTCATTATTTGAAGACATAGTCATTCATCCTCAAGAAGTTATACACTTAAAACAGTTAATAGATTCTAGGTGTATCTCTGGGATGTCAGACAGACCTGAAGAAACACCCAGCATAGTCACTGTTGAGCCTGGCCATTCTCAGAAGATTCTCACTGAGTCATCACTAACCAGTCTCATAAATAATGTGAGCATTCTACCAGTAGGGAACTGTTCACATAAACTGCACACTTAAGTAATGGTGCTCTCAACCAATGAGATATTATGCGGCCATTAACAATCTTAGCTTTAGAAATACAAAAATAAGATGAAGATGTTTTTCTTTTATGATAATAAGTGGCAAATGGATGGGAAGTAATAATGAATACTGATACAATGCCTAAAATTAAGTGAAAAATTAATGCCAAATTGTAACTATACCATGATTTTGAGTATGCACAAGTTTAAAATGTATTTCTACACACAGACATGTATTGGAAAAGCACATAAATAAATAATTTTTTTTTTCCCTTCAGTGTTATTCCTCGGCTCAGTGCCTGCACTTTGAATCCACTGCTCCTGGAGGCCATTTTTTACTGCTTTGTTGCCCTTGTTTATTGTTGCTATTACTATTGCTGTTGTTATTGCTGTCGTTGTTGGATAGAACAAAGAGAAATCAAGAGAGGAGGGGAAGACAGAGAGGGGGAGAAAAAGGTAGACACCTGTAGACCTGCTTCACCACTTGTGAAGCCATCCCCCTGCAGGTGCAGTGTTCATCAGAGCATTGTAGGTGCTTGAAATAAAATAAGAAATGCTTGACACTACTTTGAAGGGACATTTATACCCCTATGATCATAGCTAAATTATTCAAAATAGCCAGAGTAGAAGCAGCCTAGATGTCTATCATTGGATGACTGGCTAAAGAAGTTATGGGATATATATTCCATAGAATACCACTCCGTAGGGAGTCGGGCGGTAGCACAGACTTGGTTCAAGCTTAGCAAGACCTGAGGACAGGCCTTGCTTTGAAAATCATGGGACTCGGGATAGGGCCAATGGGACGCAGTTTTGGGCCTCCTGACACTGGTTGCAGTTCGAGCAGGGGGCTCGAACTGGGATCCTTACATTGGTACTTGTGCTTCATACCATGTGAGCTTAACCTGCTGCGTTATCACCCACCCCGCTAAACAAATAAAAATTAAATAGTTTCATTGTTTTGTTACTTTGTCCTGGTATAGAAATTTTGTCATTTCTGACTTTCTATGATTGGTTTACATACACTGATGGCTTCTTTATGTATATGTATAATTTGAATGTAAGAAGAGTTCTTGGCATTGTTGGTGTGTCGAAGATGGAGGAACAAGGAGTTCTTACAAATTTACTTTCTCTTGACTTGTTAAGTGTCTTTCAAGTCAACCCATGTCTGATGGTGACAGCCCAGTGTGGTTAACAGACTGAGAGATTTTGCATAAACTGAAAAGCAGGATATAGAAGGAGAAAACATTCTATAGACAGATCTGAAGACTTGAATTTCAAATATGGCTCTGACATAAATTCCTATGTGACTGTGCATAAGTTTTGTTCCATTTGTGGATCTCAGCTTCCTCATTCACAAAATATGAATAATAATACTTTATTATTTTTATCAGAACATTGTTAAGTGCTTGAAATAAAAGAAGAAATGCTTGACCCTACTTCGAAGGGACATATAAACCCCTATGATCATAGCTTCATTATTCACAATAGCCAGAGTAGAAGCAGCCTAGATGTCTATCATCGGATGACTGGCTAAAGAAGTTATGGGATATATATTCCATAGAATACCACTCCTTAGGGAGTCAGGTGGTAGCGCAGTGGGTTAAACAAATGTGGCGCAAAGTGTGAGGACCAGCGTAAAGGTCCCGGTTTGAGCCCCCAGCTCCCCACCTGCAGGGGAGTCGCTTCACAAGTGGTGAAGCAAGTCAGCAGATGTCTATCTTTCTCTCCTCCCTCTGTCTTCCCCTCCTCTCTCCATTTCTCTCTGTCCTGTCCAACAGTGATGACAATAATAATAACTATAACAATAAAGCAACAAGGGCAACGAAAGGGAATAAATAAATAAATAAAAATTGAAAAAATAATAATACTCTGTAATAAAAAATAATGATATTGTGTCCTTTGGGACAAAATGGATGACGGGAAATGATTATGCTTAGTGAAATAAGTAAAGAGAAGAAAGACAACAACTACCAGATGGCTTCACTCATATGTGGAATCTAGAGATCTGATTTACATGAACTTGCCAAAAACAGAAAAAAAATCCAAACAAAACAAACACAAACAAACTGCTTGTAAAACTTATAAGAACTATGGTGGTTATTTTTGGGAGGTGGGAGAGTGAGGATACAGAACTTTGGTTGTGGATGTCGTGTGGAATTATACATTATAATCATACAATTGTGTAACAAAAAAATAAAAGAAATACCCCACCTGCAGGGGGAAAGCTTTGCACGTGGTGAAGCAGGGCTGCAGGTGTCTTCTCTGTCTCCCTCTCTATCTCCCCTGCCCTCTCAATTTCTGACTGTCTTCTGTCCAATAAATAAAGATAATAAAATTTTTTTAAAAAAAATAAATGCTTGAGAGTATTGTAAATTAATCTAATAAATGGTTATTGATCATCACTACCATGATTATGATCACCATCACCACCTTGCCTAGCGTCACTACTAAATTTATTCCTGTACTCAGCCAATTCTTTCCTGTAGAAGTTTCTAATACTTACCCAAGTGCATTAGGGCTTCCTTGTCCCAAGGCCAAGTTGCTACTCCTGCCAATTCCTCTTCTGAGGAGTTTGCAAAGAAGATATTGAGGTGTGTTGATCCATCCAGTCTAAGAATGTTCTTCAGTTCATTAACATCCAAGTATGCCCTATAGTAG